>NW_013657668.1:130812-132144 GCF_000142905.1 Thecamonas trahens ATCC 50062 | reverse complement strand
GGGGGGAGGGGGTTGGCGCCAAACCGCGACATGGGACGCCATGGCGGGGAAGAGGAGGGGGCGGGGCGGGGCGGGGCGGGGCGGGGCGGGGCGTACATAAAGACAACCAGCACCTCGAGGAGGGTGGGGCGGGGAGGCTCGTAGAAGGCATTGACCACGACGTCGGCGATGAGGACGGCGTACACCACCATGGCCTTGAACACGTAGTGGGTCTCGTTAAAGTCGGTCATCGAGGCAGGGCTGGGCCTGCTGCCATTGCTCCCTCCCCTGCTGCCTACTCTGTCGTTCATCGCTTCGCCCGATACTCCCCGTGATCGACGCTGCATGCCATCGCTCGCCATCGCCTGCAGCTACCGCCGAGACAAGTCTGCGCTCTTGCCCTTGCCCTTGCCCTTGCCCTTGCCGCTCGTCGGTCACTCGTCCGTCGTCACGCCGCTCATCGGGCGACGGCGTCGAACTCGGCGACGCGCAATCGGCACCGAGCGTGCTCGGCGCGCAGGCGGCGTGGCGCTCGCCTGGATTGTCGGCAAAAGTCCAGCCAGAGTATCACCAACGGCCATTGATGCCGGACGCGCGTGCTGCGCCGCCCACTGGCGGGACGCTGGCTGGGGTCCGCTAGGCTCCGATGCTTTTTCTCGGACAAGCACATCATCATCATCATCATCATCAGCGTTGTGCTCGCTCTATAATAGTGGTGGCGATGAAGAGTGGAGCAAGCTGCACACGCACGTGGTAGAGATAGGGATTGTGGTCGGGGTGCGATTGATGCTGGGTTGACGAGGGCAAGAAGAAGAAAGCGCCCCATGGACCACGTTCTCCACATCAGCCCATTTGCCGTCAGCGAGCCTTTTTTGGAGATCGTCACACTTCTTGCTCTCATCTCATGTTTCTTGTAGCCTTGCAAGCCCCAGACGAGACCTGGAGGACCACCAGGACCCCGAATAGTTGAGATAGATAGTGTGCATGCTGAAAGTAGGAGCCACTCTGACATCGCTGTCTTTGCCACCTCGATCAGGCCTCTCGAGTCTTCTGCATCATCCCCTGCGCGATCGATCTCTTGCGCTCTGCTCGTCATCTGCTCCTGCCCCCCCCCCCCCCCCACGAAAATGCCCCTCAAAACGCCTCCCCGCCGGTGCACTTGAAGGCCAATGGAAAATCTGGTTCTGGCCGAATGGAGACGGGGTTCCTCGAGGAGTAGCGTTTGTTCTACAAAACTCGTACATCTGTGGGTGTCGGGTCCAGGACCGAGGTAAATCGTTTGAGGGGTGGCTTGGAATCAAGACAGAGTGCTTTTTTCTGTTCTAGGTAGATCTCTGTCACGATCTCTCCTTC
>NW_013657668.1:126979-130712 GCF_000142905.1 Thecamonas trahens ATCC 50062 | reverse complement strand
TCCCCCCGACCCACTGCCCTCCCCTCCCCCTCCCCCCCCCCCCCACCCTCCCCCTTCTCCCCACTTCCCTTTCTTCCATCAGAGCCTAAGATCGCTATGCACCATGCACTGCTCATCAAAAACCCTCACACGTTTGCCGCCGAGGCTTCACGAACACACCACAGAATTCGCAACCGACTCATGTTGACCCAGTCGCCCAGCGGAGGCCACCTGTTGGTGACGGTGACGCGTCCTGGCCTGCCACCTCCTTGGAGCCACATCTCACTCTCTTCGCACACCACATCCTACACACATACCCACAGCATCTCTCCATGCTCCGCACACTCGTTCGCCAGCTCCCGGCGACAGCAAAGAGCGTCGCGACTGCACGGGCGGCAGCGGGCGGGGAGGCGGCAAAGTGGGGCTTCCTGGCGTGGACGACGATGCCGACTGGAGGCGCGGTGGCGGCGACCTGGCGGCTGGCGGCTGCGCGATGGGCATCGTCGAGGCCGCCGCCTCCGCCGCCACCGCGGCAGCCCGAGCCGTGGGTCCATCCGGACGCTCGGGTCCGCGGCGAGGCGCTCAACAAGTACGCGACCGATCTGACGGCTGCGGCGCGCGAGGGCAAGCTCGATCCGGTCATCGGGCGCGACACAGAGATCCGGCGGACGCTCGAGGTACTGGCACGGCGGCGGAAGAACAACCCGATTCTGATTGGCTCGCCCGGAGTGGGCAAGACGGCGGTGGTTGAGGGCATCGCGCAGCGGATTGTGGCCGGCGACGTGCCCGAGTCGATCAAGTCGAAGCGTGTGGCCTCGCTCGACGTGTCGGCGATGGTGGCCGGCGCCAAGTTCCGCGGCGAGTTTGAGGAGCGACTCAAGGAAGTGTTGAAGGATGTGACTTCGGCCGACGACGTGGTCCTCTTCATCGACGAGATCCACACCATTGTGGGCGCCGGCGCCGCTGAGGGCTCGATGGACGCCGGCAATATGATCAAGCCTGCGCTCGCGCGCGGTGAGCTGCACTGCGTCGGTGCAACTACCCTTGCCGAGTACCGTATCATCGAGAAGGACGCGGCACTGGCGCGGCGGTTCCAGCCGGTCCTCATTGAGGAGCCGTCGACAGACGACACGGTCTCGATCCTGCGTGGGCTCAAGCCCAAGCTCGAGGCGCACCACGGCATCCGCATCACCGACGCGGCATGCATTGCGGCGGCCACGCTCTCGTCGCGGTATATTGCCGACCGGTTCCAGCCCGACAAGGCCATCGACCTCATTGACGAGGCTGCGGCTCGACTCCGGCTCGAGTCCGAGAGCAAGCCAGAGAGCCTGGAGAAGCTCGAGCGCCGCGTGCTGCGAATGCAGATCGAGGCGCAGGCGCTGAAGCAGGAGACGGATCTGGCGTCCAAGGAGAGGCTTGCGGCGCTGGAGAGCGAGCTTGTCGGCCTCCAGGAGGAGGCGAGCAAGCTGCACTCTAAGTGGCAGATCGAGCGCGACCTCCTGCACCGCGCCAAGAACGCGCAGCAGGAGCTCGAAGAGGCGCGCGCCGAGCTGGCCAAAGCGCAGCGCGAGGGCAACCTCGCACGAGCCGGCGAGCTCATGTACTCGATCATTCCCAAGCTCGAAGAGGCCGTGCCTGACGACGACGAGGACCTTGAGCTCGAGCTGCTCTCCGAGGCCGTGACCGACGCCGACATTGCGTCGGTGGTGGCGCGGACGACCGGCATTCCAACGGACCGCCTCCTCCACGGCGAGCGCGACAAGGTGCTCCATCTCGAAGACGTGCTCAGCAAGCGGGTGGCAGGGCAGGACGCGGCGCTCCAGGCCGTCGCGTCGGCCATCCGGGTCTCGCGCGCCGGCCTCGCGCCCAAGTCGCGACCCATTGGCTCGTTCCTCTGCCTCGGTCCGACCGGGGTCGGCAAGACCGAGCTCGCCAAGGCGCTTGCTGAGTACATGTTTGACACTGAGACGGCGCTCATCCGCATTGACATGTCCGAGTATGCCGAAAAGCACACTGTGTCGCGGCTCACCGGCGCGCCACCGGGCTATGTCGGCCACGATGAGGGCGGCCAGCTGACTGAGGCTGTTCGCCGCAAGCCATACTCGCTTGTTGTGCTCGATGAGGTCGAGAAGGCCCATCCGTCGATCTTCAACGTCCTGCTGCAGGTCCTCGACGACGGCCGCCTCACCGACGGTCAGGGCCGGACCGTTGACTTTACCAACACCGTCATCCTCATGACGTCAAACCTCGGCTCGTCAGCGCTTGCCGGCTTGCCCGACGGCGCCCCTGCGTCCGAGGCCGAGCCTGCGGTACTGGAGCAGGTCCAGTCGTTCTTTGCGCCCGAGTTTGTCAACCGCATCGACGAGGTGGTTCTCTTCAACCGCCTCGACCGGACCACCATGCGCTCCATCGTCGACATCCAGGTCGCCGACCTTGTCACCACCCTGCAGGACAAGCGGATCACGCTCGAGCTCGACGACGCGCCAAAGACCTGCTTGCCACCCTCGGCTACGATCCAGTCTACGGCGCCCGCCCACTCGGCCGCGTCATCAAGCGCCAGATCGTCAACCCGCTCGCCCTGCGCGTTCTTGAGGGTGGCCTCGACCGCGAGTCGGTTGTCACTATCCGCGCTCCGCAGGCCGCCATTGACGCCCTCGCCGCCGCCCCGGCTGGCTCCGCACCCAACCTCCCCGAGGACGTCTCCTTTGAGTTTGACATTGCGCCGCGCAAGTGAACACGTCTGCCTCTGCGATCAGTACTGGGCCTGCCGGTAGCCGCGCGGCGGGCTGACAACCGCTGGCGAGGCTGCCGGCGCGTATTGCGGCGGCGGGCTCGACGGCCGCGCGGCCGCAAAGCTGCCCACGTGCTTGGCCGGCGAGACCGGCGCCGGAGTGTACTTGCCCGGGCTCCGCAGTGGGCGGGCCATGGGGCGGAGCGAGCGGGCTACCCGCGGCGAGGCCGGGGCGCTGTCCGCGGCCGACGCCACTGGCGGCGGGCCCGAGTACGCGGTCGAGGCCGCGGCGCGCCGCGAGTGCTGCTCGCGGACCCTTGCGCGACGGGCAGCCATAACGTCGTCCTCGCGCGAGCACTGAAAGCAGAGTGAGAGAACAATGACCGCCACGCCGCCGCCGAGGTACAGCCAGAGCAGCAACGAGGCCGCCGAGGCCATGCGGTGCAGATCCGAGCCCTTGCACTGCGAGTCGGCAAGCCACGAGGCGCCGGCAAAGTTCCAGCCAAAGGCAAAGAGGTAGAAGAACAGGTAGCAGTACACGCCTGGGTCGTAGAGAAACAGATGCCACGAGCGGTCGAGGACCGAGTTCTCCTCCATGCCGGGCAGCGGATGGGCGGTGCGGTAGTACAGATACGAGGCAAAGGCGACATTGACGGCAGCGATAAAGCCGGCGACAAGACAGAAGGTCTGCAACGGCTCGCCGCACGAGTTGCTCCACTCTCTTGCGGCATACACCAGCGACATGACGCCCGAAATGGCGTTTGTAGCCAGAGCAAAGGTGAGGAAGATGGGCAGCGGCTTGTCGGCCGGACAGATGGCAGCACAGCCCTCCTCGACCGCTCCAGCGCACGCCGCCACCGAGTCGCCCACAAAGTCACAAGCCTTGCACGCCGCCTTGCATGCCACCAGTGCCATGTTGTGTTTCTGTGGCGTATGTATACGTGTGTGTGTGGGTGGGGGGGGGGAGGGGGAGGTGGTGTGGTGGTGGTGGTTGGGTTAGGGGGAGGGGGAGGGGAGGAGAGG
>NW_013657668.1:113083-126741 GCF_000142905.1 Thecamonas trahens ATCC 50062 | reverse complement strand
CCTCAGTTGGATCGCGCTGTGTGTGCGATCATCTTGATCATTGCATATGATCTTGACTCCTTTTGGGAGATCTCCTATTCCTCGCTATTTCGTTTTTTCATGTCTCACTCTGTCCCTGTATTGCTTGATTTAATCAGCTTAATAACGTTGCAAAAAACAAATTTCCCGTTTAGCTCTTTGGCTAGGCTCCAACGCGGAATGGGGGTTTTCTTATGTATTGAAAAGTTTTTTTTCACGAGCGGGGGGGGGGGGAGGGAGGTGTGTGTGGAGGTGTTCGGGTAGGGGAGGGGAGGGGAGAGAGAGTGTGCGAGCGTATATGGGTGTGAGCAAGAGAGAGAGAGAGAGTGTGTGTGTTGTATGTACGTGTGTTGTATGTACGTGTGTGTGTGTGTGTGTGTGTGTGAGTGTGTGTGCAGTCAGGTGATGTAGTGCCTTGTTCGTAGCTGTGGTGTGAGCCTGACCCTGGCCCTGGCTGCCACCGCCACACAGGTTGGCTTTCCGCCCCCCCCTCTCCCCCCCCCCCCCGGCCCCACCTGTCCCCTGCCCCCCCCCCCCCCCCCCTCCCCCCTCCCCCCTCCTCCTCCTCCACAACATGCGCAAAGTACAGGCCTCCGCCCGCATGACCTCGACCCATCTATGGGAGCTGACCACGGCGGTGACGGTGATGGCTCTGTTGGTCACCATGACATGGGCGGCGCCAAAGGCCTTTGTGCCCACTCTGCTGCTGTCATGGCTCTTCGCTCCGCCACCATCGCTGCCTCCGCTGCCGGCTTTCTGGCTGCCGTGCTGGTTGGTGCCATGGGCTCCCGCGCTGGATCTGGTTCTTGTCCCCGCGTATCTGGCTGCCTCGCTTCTTGTCCTTGCCGCCATCGCCCGCCCGCCCATCATGGCACAGACTCTCCTCCGGACACTCGTGCTCGCGGTTGGCCTTCTTGGTCTCGCCGTCGTTGTCCCACACGAGCGCCGACTTCAGCCGTACACATGGGAGCTCTCGTGGATGCTGATCGGGCTCGGCGCTGTCCCGCGAGCGCTCCCGCAAGTCGCCGGAACTGCCTCTGTCCGCATCATCCTTGCAGGCGTGTATCTGGCCTCTGGCCTCGGCAAGCTCACCTCGCTCTTTGCCGGTGCTTTTGACTTTGTCATCGGCCCAGCGCGGACCTTTCTTCTTGCCTCTGTCATGCCCGGCGCGAGCCTTCTCCTGGCCATCATCGACCGCTACGGCGAAGCCGCCGCTGTTGTCCTCGAAGTTGGCGGCGGTCTTGTCCTCCTCGCTGCTTCGATTGGCTTCTGGGCGCTCGCACCGGGACCGCCGCCTCCGCACAGCTCCCACTCGCTGTTTGTCCGCGTACTGGACCTCGCCGCAGCTGCTGTCGCCGCCGCCCTCGTCGCCATGCACCTCTACATCGTTGTCTCGCTCTACGCTCACGGCTGGAATCATGCTGTCTGGGCCTGGAACCTCCATCACGCTGCACTGCTGGCGCTTCTCTGGATTGCACCGGTCCTGGCACTGTCGCCGGACTCAGACCCTGCTTCCGGCATCGATGATCCGGCGGCCAAGTACCGCCGGCGCGTCAATGCCCATACGTCACCTCCCTGCCACCTGCTCCCGGTTCTCGACGCGTACTCGTCGTTTGTCTCGCCGCTCGCGGCCTCGGCGTACTTTGCTCTGCTACTCGCTGTGGCACTCGTCATCCCCCTCGTTGGCCTCTACGGTGGCATTCCGGACCCGCTCCGCTACAATCTCTACACCGGCAACACCGCGTCGGGCGTCATTCTGACCGCTTCGATGCCGGCCCACGGCGATACACCGGCTTGGCCTGCACCTGGTTCGACAGAGGCTTCGCTCGTTCACGCCGACATTGGCATGCTTGCAATCAGCGAGTACGGCGTGTACGATGCGCTCACCGAGCGCCGCTTCTTTCACACCACGGCCTGGCTCTGTACCTCTGCACCGCTGTCCCCTAGCTCGCCGGTCGTCTCGGTCTCTTATGTCGATGCCATTCCGCCATTCACCTACGAACCACACCCGCCTCGCCACCCGCGTGTCACCTCGATGTCCTGCACGGCATGGACGGCTCGCTACGGCTGCCCTACCTCCTGAGCATACCAGGGGGCGAAAGCTGGCAATGCGGCTTTCCTGCGCACGTGCGCTTTCATGTCCGGACCCGGGCTGCGCGCGCAGCCCGCTCGCTCCTCCGCGCTGCGAGGACAGCCAGCACAGCATCCACATCGACCTCGCTTTCCTCGTCATCACTCCAATCGCTGGACGACTCGCCCTCGGCTGGGCCAACTACACTCTGCTGCCCAAGGGCCGTAATGTCCGCGTCCGATGTCAGCGCAAGGCCCGGCCTCACCAAGTCTGTCAGCGAGGCTTCTGCGTCGTCCGACTGCGAGAGCGCATAACCGTCCAGCTCGCATGCCGGGGATCTTTCGACAGCCGGAGTTGGCGGGAGAACGTCGACCCTGGGTACGGCTGGGCGGCTTATGTCGACAGGCGCGAGAAGATCGGTGCTCGACTCGCGGCGGACATCGATCAGCCGCGACAAGTGAGCCGTGTCGACGCCGGCCGCCGCGAGCTCGGCCAGTTCGCGCTCGCTGATGGTTGCCAGCTGCTCGCCGTGGATGGCTTGCTCCCAGTCGTGGCGAGCCGGCATGTCGTTGCATGACGAGCCCGACCGTGAGCCCGAGCCCGAAGGCACCCTGAGCCGGACTCGCTTGCGGCGCTCGCCATCGCGTCGGCCCCGAGACGGCATGAACCGCTGGAGCACCGACTTGAAGTGCGACTTTTTGACCTTGAACTGGTTCATGTCGAACCCAGTCTCAAATGCCTCGAGCAGGATCGAGATGAAGGTGTTGAGGATGAGAATGTTGGTGACAACGACAAAGCTGAGAAAGTAGTACGCCGCCCAGTCCGAGGTGTGCCCCATCGCGGCGTACATCAAATCCGCCCACTCGGCCTCGGCGAGTACCTGGAATAGCACCAGAGCTGCCCCGGAGCTCGTCTCAAAGTTGACCCACTCGTCCGACAGCGCATATGTGAACAGATCCAGCCCGACAATGGCGTACATGTAAAAAATAAGGCCGATGATGCCCAGAAACTGAATGAGAATGCCGCGGATGTTGTACAGTGTCTCGGCGACGGCCTTGAACGCCGAAAACGCCGCCATGATGCGGAAGATCCTCACCACGCCCAGCCCCCGCGACCACCTCTGGACGTTGAACTTGACGCCTGCAGACGCCCAACCCGCGCGCTGGATGTACACATTGACCAGTCGTGAACCGAGCCCACACACAATGACCGCCACAAAGTCAAATCGCGACCAGACGTCGGCAAAGAAGAGCGTCGGCGAGAGCGCCGCGAGCTTGAGCACGACCTCAAGGGTGAAGACGCCAAGAAAGACGTCGTTGATGACATGCAAACGATCCTCGACCTCGCTCGAGACCGCACCAAAGAGGCAAAACACCACCGTGTTGGCCACAAGGAGAATGAAGAGCAGCCACTGGACGAGCGGCGACTCGACAAACTCGTGGACCATGACCCGGATCCGCATCGGGACACAGTACCGCGACCGGCCGTGGACCGGCTGCAAGTCCTTTTTGCGATGCACGAGCAGATTGCACATGTCGAAGAACTCCAGCATGTCCACCGTCCCGTCACCATCGGCGTCGGCAAACGCAAACAGCTTGGCCACCTTGTCCGGCGACGCCTCGGGCGCCACCCTCAGCACCGTCTCAACAAACTCGGGCACCTCGAGACAGCCCGACGAGTCGACGTCGATGAGCGCAAAGGCGCAGATGAGCGCCTTGCGCTCCTGAACCCGTTCCATCAGCACAAAGTTGAGATGCTCGTCCTTGTAGAATGGGACCATCGCCGCGAGCACAATGTTGAACGAGACAAACGTCGCCACAATCAGGAACGACGCAAAGTATACCCACGCAGCATACCCGGACCGCCCCGCCGCAGGCACTACCACGTCCGGATAGTTGTCGGCCGTGAGGAGGACAAACAGTGACCGCATTGCAGGCACCAGCGAGTCAAAGTTCTCAAATGTAGTGTACCCGTCCACCTCGCTGTAGAGCTGGATCGCCATGATTGCGTACATCAGCATGATAAGCACAATGAAGAGCGAGACATGAAGCACAGATGGAATCGTCGCCACCACCGCCGCCACCGTCCCGCGCACACGCCGCGATCGAAACACAAGTAGCGCCCGCCCCGCGCGCACCAGCTTAAACCCACGCCCGGTTGACGACGTCAGCCCTAGCAGCGCGACCAGAGTGTCAACCACCAGCACACCAACCAGCACACCCTGAAGCAGCGAGACCTTGGACCGTACAAAGGCTCGCCAGCCCCACACATACGATCGGAGCAGCACGTCGCTGAAAATCGTCGCCGCACCCAGCCCGTTGGCTACATGCAATGCAGTCATGACGCCCACTCGCCACACCGTCGCCGGCCGCCCGTCCGGTCGCGCCTCGTCAGGCAGCACCAGCAGCGCCTGCGCCATGTACAACATCACAATCAGTTGCAGTGCTCCCTGATACGCCCAGTGCTCGCGGAGCGAGACCACCGCCATCCGTCGCGGGTCCTGCAAGTAGTACATGCCCTTGCCAAACTGGTACCGGTGGCGCATCGCGTCCTCGATAAAGTATCCCGCCCGCGCCACGCGCTGCTCTCGGGTGAGGCCGGCCACCAGTTCCTCGATCGAGATGCCAGCACCGACGTCGTCGAAACCGAGGCTCGCCTTGAGCTTTGACGTGATCGCCGCCGAAGACTTGGCCACAAATGACACGATACCGCGGTCGAGCCGCCGCAGCGAGCCGCCAAAGTTGTGCAGCTTGGCTGAGAGGCTCACCAGTCGCGAGTTGCGCTCGCCGGCCGTCCCCGTCGCATCGACCACATGGCGCCCAGACCGTGGCGTACTACGGCTCGATCCTTCCATTCGCGGCGTATGCGCCGCATCCCATGCATGGAGCAGGTCGTTGCCGTCAGAGACGACGCTCCGGGCCTCGCTCAAGGTCTCGCTCGAGCTCGAGCATGACGTTGCCGTCACTGAGATGTGGTTCAGCACCCTTCGCGCCGCCACTTCCATCCTGCTATCACTCCCACAGCTCTCGCTCTCGCCCCCACTCTCGCTTCCGTCCGCGATCGACCCGTCGCTCCCGCCGCCGCACCCAGTCGCGTCTGCAAACTCGCCCGATGACGATCGGCTTGACCTGCCGGGATGCTGTCGGCCGTAAAGCGCCAGGATCTCCTCGCGCAGCAGCCTCCGCTCGAGCGAGTCAACCCGCCCACCGGCGTATCGCGTCGATGTCGTTCCCGCAAGTGGCATTGGGCGCGTCGATAGCGGTGGGCGGTGCAGAGGCCGCGGCGGAGCGTGGCCGACGCCGACGCCGGCTCCGGCTCCGGCCTGAGGCTCTCTGGACTCGGCCTCTCGTCGCCAGTCATCATGGCCATGGCCATGTGTACGAGCATGTGTATGTGCATGTGTATGTGCATGTGTGTGGCTGTGTGGTACTTCAAGTCGTCTGCCGCTGCCCCGTCTGCCCGGAGTGCCGCTCCGAGGCGCGGCCGACATGGCGCTTTGGAGTCAAGTTGGCCGAGGCGTATCACGGCTTTGCCCGCAGCAAGTGGGTTACAGGACAACAATGTCGGATTGACCAGCGGCCAGATCAGGATCCGATGGCGAGTTGGCGAACGAGTCCGAGTCGAGGCTGGCAGCGGGCGCGGCGCTGGTGCCGGACTTGGGAGCGCCGCGGCTGTAGCGCATCTGGGTGTTGGCCTCGCTGTGGGCAGGTGCGGACTCGGCCATGGCCTCGAACGGGCGGAGAAGGAACCAGACGGCGCCGCCGACGTCGCGGGCGTCGTCAACTGCGGTGTGGCCCCAGCGATCGCGAAAGACCGGGCGCTCTCCCTCGTCGAGGAGAAACTCGACGACGCCATCGTGGCCTTCGCACGCAGCAAGGTGGAGCGCGGTGCGGCCGTCGTAGTCGGAGCAGCCAAAGGTCACGCCGAGCGCCTTGAGCCGCCGCAGCTCGCGGAGGTCGCCAAGGGCAGCGGCGACAAGGACGGCAGACACGGCCTCATGCTCGCGCTCCGACTGGAGCTGGGTCACGTCGATCTTGACGACGTCGACGGCCTCGGCCGCGTGAGCCTTGGCATCGTCGTGGTTCGAGAGCTGGTGCGAGGTAGCGTACGCATGGAGCGAAAACTGCTGTCTGACGAGGTTGTGCAGAAAGGCGTAGCCACGCATGGAGAACGTGTTCTCCAGCAGCGGCGGCGCAAAGGTGACCATGCCCATCACGCCGGGCACCACCACCATGATGAGGCCCGAGACCGAGGCGATGACCGGGACGCCGATGTCGTACGCAAACTCACCTGACGAGTTGAACACACCGGATGAGAACATGACCGAGAGGCACGCCCGCACGGCATCGGCCGAGAAGACCCGCTCCTGTGTCGTGGGGCACACGCCACCGTTGGCGAGCGTCCCCGCCACAACCGCCAGCTCGTCAGGCGTGAGCTCGAGTGACGAGAGCTGAAAGTAGAGGTCGAGCGTTCGTCGGACCGAGCCGGGCGTGTTCTCGAGCAAGCCCTTGGATCGCAGCATGTATGCCAGCGAGTAGTTGCGGTCGGCGGTCTCCTGCTCCGACAGGTACATAGCGTTGTTGAACGTCGGCGCCACGTTGCCGGCGGCGTGCGACCAGAGCTCCTCAAAGTACGAGAACCGCTCTGCGTCCTCGGACGGCGACGAGGCCTGGCCGCGACCCTTGGACTGCTCGGCGAGGATGAGGGCGAGGACTGCGAGATGGCCGGCATTGACCAGCGGGTTGTGCGGCACGCCGCGGTGGTTGAGGAGGAGCGCGTTAAAGGCCTCACCCGACGGCTCGCGGTCGACCACCTTGTGCACCGCATCCTCGCCGTACTTGTCCACGGCGTGGCAGTACGAGATCGGCGCGGTGACCGCCTGCAGCGAGACAGGCGGGAGGTCGCCCATTGCCAGCCGCTGGCCGTGGACCGTGCACACGCCCAGGCCCCACGCTTCGGCGTTTTGCTGCGCGAGCAGCGGAATGTACGATGCAACCGACGCGCCGCGGTGGAGCGCCGGAATGCGCGAGACTTTGATAAACGCCTCGGTCATCCGCGCGGAGAACGACGACCACGACGGGACAGCCATCCGGGACTGAACTGTAGCCTCCAAAAAGGCAAAATGGTACTCGTCGAGCCGAGCGCACCGCTTGGCAAACTCGTCGAGTGTCATCTCGACCGCCTCTAGCCCGGATGCCGCAGGAAACGACCGCGTTGTCGTACTCAGCAGCATCGACGCTGACGAGTCGTTGAGCGAGTCGACCCGCTCCAACCCGCCATATGTTTTGTTCGTCGAGCGCGCCTGCTGCAAAAGTAGCTCGGCCTCAAGAGTCGAGAACGTCACAATTGACGACGAGTGTCCGACCCACGAGTGCGGCGCCTCGGCTGCTATCGATGCATGCGAGATCGAGGGCTTGAGGTCGCCGCCTGCGTCGTCGTCAAACTCAAGACCGACCTCGACCATGACCGCCTCGACCTCATCGGGCCCAGCACCACCCACTGCTGCCACTGCCGTCCGCGGCGAGCTTTGCGGTGCCTTGCTCGACGGGAGCGCAAGGTGCGACATGAGCGTTCTGAGCCGAAGGTCCGACGCGCGGACGCCCATCTCCTTGAACAGCGAGACGATCGAGCGGAGGTGGACTACGCCCGACGCGTCGTCGTCGACCACATGCGCGAGGTGCGCCGCCCGCTCACGCCGCGGCAGATGAAAGTACAGTTCCATCGGGTCAACGTCAAGGCTGAGTTCCGGCCGATCGTCACCAGGCAGAATGTCAAACGAGGCCTGCGGGTCACTCTCGCCGGCCGAGGCAAGCGGCGGACCATCGTCTGACGCTCCCGCCGCCCGCAGGAGGATCATGGCGTCGAGGTGACCAGCAAGCCGGGCGCAGTCGAGCGGAGTCCGCCCCCACCGGTCGCGCGGCTCGAGCTCAATGCCCGGCTGCGCCACAAGAAACGAGACAGCGTGGCTGTGGCCCTCGGAGGCTGCAAGATGCAGCGCCGACCGCGAGTCGTAGTTGGTGGCGTTGACTGGAAAGCCGAGCGCAAGCAGCCGCTGAAGCTCGCGGACTGCGCCGTCGCGAGCAGCGAAGAGAAAAGAGGCCAGGTGGACCGAGAGCGAGACGGCCTTGGACTTGATCAGCTGTGCGCCGAGGCGCTCGACGTTGGCCCCGCTGTCGTCGGCAAAGCGGTGGAAGGGATGGAGGCGGAACCGAGCGGCAAAGGTCTCACAGAACTCGAGACCGCGCGCCGAGTTGCCGTACACGTCAAGAGAGGGTGACCAGGTGCAGATGCCCATGACGCCCGGGACCACCAGCAAAATGCCGCCGCCGACGCCCGACTTGGCCGGGAGGCCAACCCGGTAGGCAAACTCGCCCGAGTAGTCGTACATGCCACAGGTCAACATGATAGAGAGGCAGTGTTCGACGGTCTCGGGCGAGAAGACAACCTCGTTGGTGATGGGGCAGACGCCCGCATTGGCGAGCGTGGCAGCCAAGATCGAGAGCATCGACGCCGAGGCCATCATCGAGCAGATCTGAAAGTAGAGGTCGAGCGCGGCGTCGAGGTCGGTGCCTTCCGGAACGAGCCCGCCTCGCGCATCATGTATGCGAGGCAAAAGTTGCGGTCGGCCGTCGCTCGCTCTGACAAGTAGGTAGCGTTGGAAAAGGTGACGTCGCCACCGCCCAGCAGCCGCTTCCACGTCTGCATGACGAGAGCAAACCGCTGCGAGAGCGGCTTGGACGGCGCAACCATCGAGCAGCACATGATGGCACCCGAGTTGATGAGCGGATTGTGCGGGCGGCCTGACGAGTCGAGGGCGAGCTCGTTAAAGTTGCGGCCGGATGGCTCCATGCCGACGTGCTGGTGAACCTTTTCGCGGCCATACGCCTCAAGCGCCATGCAGTACGTCACCGGCTTGGTGCATGACTGGATAGAAAACGGGACGTCGGCGTCGCCCAGCGCAAGCCGCTGCCCGTCAATGGTGCACACGCCGATGCCCCACTGCTTGCGGTCGACTTTGGCGAGCTGCGGGATGTATGTCGCCACCGCTCCAGACTCGTTGCTCCCGGCCGACTCGAACAGATCGCCCACCTCGCCAGCAAAGGCCTCCCAGTGCGGAACAACAAGGCGCCCGAGAGCGCCTTGTCGATAACCAGCGAGTTGGGTGCGACGGATCGCCGGAAGACGGCCAGATCCATCTCCTCGTAGCCGGCCGCGAGGTGGTCCATGCACACGCTCACGGCCTCGTGGACCCGCGCGTCCGAGAGCGAGAGCCCTGTCGCCGAGAGCGTGCGGAGAAAGGTCGGCAGGTGCACCGTCTGCGATGCCGTCGCCCCACCCGCTAGCGGTGTGGGCATCGGCGTGGTTGGCGGCGTGGTCGGCATGCGGACGTCGACGCCTGGCGAGGTCAGCTGCGGCACCGGCGACGGCAGCGGTGATGCAAACGCCGGTTCGCAGCGACCGGGCCCATCATCTGCCAGACCTGGAGTACCCAGCGGCGATGACGTGATGGCTGGCGAGCTGACAGCATCCAAGGCGCCACTCGCAGCCGCAGCAGCCACCGAAGCCGCCGCCAGAGTGGGCGTCAGGCGCGAGTGGGCTGTGTGGGTCGACGACAGCCGGCGGAGAATAGAGGTGTGGATTTGCGGGAGGGTGGCGGGGGCATGGGCGTCTTCTGTCGGGGAGGTGTCCGACATGGTATAAGAGAGAGAAAGAGAGCGTGTGTGTGCGTGTGTGTGTGTGTGTGTGTGTGTGTGTGGTGGAGGGAGAGGTGGTTGGGCGTGTGGGTCACGGCGTGCGGACGTTAGCGGCGGATCGTGAGGAGACAGAGTCGTGGAGATAGTTTGAGGAAGGAAGAGCGAGAGGGAGAGATCAGGGGGCATGGTCTGGGGATCAAAGGTGGCGATTGGGTGTGTATAGCGAATGAAAGGTGGTTGGGTGGTTCAGTGGTTGGGGAGGGTGGGCTACTACGCGTATGAGATCGTGAGACTGGAACCGCCATCACCGTCCGTGTTGTCATCAGTGCGGAGAGTGGTGGTGGTAGTGCTGGAGATGGTATCGTCTGTGGATGAGAGGCGGTCGTTGAGCGAGTATGACGGCTCGCCGTCGCCATGCCAGTCTTCGTCGTCATAGCACTCGTCGTCGTCGCCATCATCGTCGACATCATACTCGGACTCTTGCCATCGGAGGAACCAGACGCGTTCGAGGAAGAAGATGAACGGAATGTCGATGGCGAGCCAGAGGAGAACAAGTGCCTCGAGGAGAGCGGTGGCGCCAAAGAGCGTGGGTGCGGTGTCGGAGCAGGTCGATGAGGATGCGAGCGAGATGAGGCCCATGATCGCCCACACGCCAAGGAGGCCGAGAGTGGCAACATGGTAGATTATGCGCCACCGCGGCGGATATGCCTTGACCACACCGTAGAGCATGCGGCCCACGAGCATGGCGTAAGGCAGGATGCGCGCAAAGATGAGGGCGGCAAAGCCGGCGAGGACCACCGCCAGCGGAGCATCGCACTCGCGCTGCGCTTCATCGCCGAGCACCAGTACAGCAAGCAGTACCATACACGTTCCCACCGGCATCCACACAAGAATGCTACAGCATCAAGGTTCGATGAGTCAGCACGGGTGTGAGCGAGGAAGCCGATGGCGGCGGGTCGGCGGGCCCGTCCATCACATACAAAGAAAGGACGACAGAGGGACCGAGCGACCGAGCGATAGAGCGAGGTCGTGAGTCAGTGTGTGTGTGTGTGTGTGCGTGGTTGTTCGTGTGTGTGCAAAGAGTGTGGTAAGTGATATGATCCACATCATGCCCATGATGCCCGGCATCGCATCGCCCCCATTGCCGCCCAACCCCCTCCCTCCCCACCTCCTCTCCCCCCCCCCCCCCCCTCCCACCCACCCACCCACGTACGTCGCCATGAATGAGAGATGCCGCACCCGGATGCATGTCTCTACAGAGAACCGGCTGCAGAGGTCCTGGCATGGCTCCTCCCGCATGCTGTCCGCTCTCGAGTCCAGTGTGGTTGCGTGACTCGAGCCGGGCATACGTTGTGCCGTTCGGCCGCTGTCCTGAGACAGATTGGCATTTACTCGTTGTTCGAGCCTTGCTGTACCACTGCTAGGCCTTGGGCGGCGTCGGTGGCGGCGAGAACTTGAGCGGCTGGCCGGTATCATCCTTGTACGGAAACTTGTTGGTGTAGACAGGCGGGACACGCGAGATCATGTCGCGTGGGATAAAGGCCGGCGCCGAGTCGTAGTGGATGGCGCCCGAGGCGTAGGTACAGCACCAAGTGCCGATCCACTTGCGGGCATCTTTGAGAAAGGCGAGGGCATCAGCAGAGTCCTCAAAGCCGGCAAAAGTGCCCTCCATCGACGAAAAGTGGAGGACGCGGGCCGCGTTGGCCGGCGCGAGCGCATCAGCGAGCTCGACGTCGGTGAGTCCCTTTGCAAGGTGGACAGTCGATGCAGCAACATAGTTGGCATCGAACCGCGCCAGCGAGCGCTTGACACACTCAACGTCACCCTTGGTGCCTGCGGGCGCGACTGGTGCCACAACCTCACGCGTGCCGTCGAGCTCGTCGCAGACGTTGACAAAGACCCGGTCCGAGAGCACCGCCATCGGCACCCGCGGGTTTGTGAGGAACGACGCCTCGCGGACCTCAAGAAGTAGCTCTTGCCGAAAGACATGGTCGGCAGGCACGACGTCCGGGAACTGAATCTCATCCTTCTCGGCGTGCGGGTAGCGACACTTGTTGAGCTGGGCAAAGTACCGATCGCAGGTGCCGTAGATAGGCGGGAGAACGAGGGTTCGGTTGAGAGCGCGGGCCACGGCCATCGCCTCAAACACCCGCTGGATCTGGTAGTCGACAAGGACCAGGTGATGCGCAGGCACCTTGTCAAATGGAACGTCCCATGAGTGGTCCACCATCAGTTCGGGCGGCGGCACGTTGTCAAAGGCCAGAAAGTAGCCGCTCGAGTAGTACGCGTCGTCGTCGAGCCAGAGCTTGTCGTCGCGGAAGCGGTGCCGCTTTGCGCCGTTGAACGCATACACGTACGTGGTGTGGACAGCAACCGGCTGGATGTTGCGCTTGCGCCATCCACGCTGCTCAAAGTACGAGTGGCCGTTCTGAAAGTATGCCAGCGGGAGCATGCCCAGAATCACGCTGTGGTTGGCAGCCCAGAATGTGTGATTCGACGCGAGCTCCAGCTTGGCGTACCCCTGCAGACCGTCCGAGTAGTCCACCTCGACGCCGTCCGAGAGCATTTCAGTAAACGACCACTGGTTGCCGTAGTCCGGGTTGTCGTTCATGAGCTTGGTCCACTTGCGGAAAAAGGTGATCATACGCTCGCTAGGCGCCAGGTACATCATTCCGATGTTCTGCGCCCACCACGCAATGTGGGTCTGCGTCAAATCCTCCAACTCGTCCTTCCATGTCGTCGGGCGCAGGTAGTCGGTCGACGCCAGCACGTCGGCGTCCTCGCCGTAGTCCTCCACCCACCGAATCGGATCGCGGAAGAAGACTGTGTCGGCGTCGGTGATGAAGAGGCCAAAGCCCCACTCGAGAATCGAGAGTGCTGCCTCCCACTTGTACCGGTTGAGCTTCTTGAACCCGGCCGAGCCCCACTCAAAGGTCTGCTTGCGAAGAACCGCAGGCACAAACGCGCCGTTGAGTCCGTTCTGCGTCAGGTACTCCATCAGCTCATCATCAAAGGCGCACACCAAGTAGTTGTCCATCGGAATCGAAGCCAGGTGGTAGACCCAGTTGCGGATGTAGTCCTCGTGGTTGTGGTTGGCAAACGTGACCAGAATCTTGCCCGTGTTCGACGCGTACTTGGCCACCACCTCCTTGGACAGCTGCGGCCACTTGTTCGAGTCGTGCTTGCTCTTGCCCTCGCCCTCACCCTCGCCCTTGCCCTCGCTCTCATCATGCTCCCCATGCACATGATCAATCACATGCGAGCTTGGCTTGGGTGCTGGCTTTGCCCATCGCCCGCCGCCTCCATCGGGCCCGTGCGCCTTTGGCGACGGCGGCGGCGGCGGCTGACCGTGTCTCTTGCCCAACGTCAGGCTGCCAAGCCCCCGCCCAGCGTCACCTAGACCAACACCATTTCCATGCCCGGCACCATCTCCGCGACTCGCACCACTCCCACGGCCCTGATCGGCCATCATCCGCCCTGCCTGTGGCTCACTCCCGGTGTGCGAGGTGGCAAAGTGGACCACCACATACACCGCCAGCGCTGCCACTACCAGCTTGAGCCCGTTCGTCCGCAGAAAGCCTCCACGTCCAGCCCGCCGTCTGGGATACATTCCCTCCTGCGTAACTTCTTGCGCGCCTTTGACTGCGTATGTATGCGTGTGCGTGCGTGTGGGTGTTCGTGCGTGTATGCGTGTGTGTGTGGGGGGGGGGAGGGGGAGGAGAGAGAGAGAGAGAGCTGCCTTGCCACCCACTACCAGTGGCCCCCTCACGCACGGACCAGCGGCACGGCCGGTGGCCAGCCGAGGGAGCGAGTGGACCAGGTTGTCCAGTGAAAGCAGCTACCGAACCACCCCACTCCCCTCCCCCTCCCCCAGG
>NW_013657668.1:97626-112257 GCF_000142905.1 Thecamonas trahens ATCC 50062 | reverse complement strand
CATTCTGACCCCCCCACGATGCACCCCCAACCCTACCCCTCCCCCTCCCCTCCCCCCTCCCCTCCCTACCCCTCCCCTCCCTCCCTCCCCCCCCCCCCCCCCCCCTCCCCCCTCTCTCCCATGGCGTCACCGTCTCCGCCTGCCTCTCCTGGCCCGCGTCCGGGCGCAGGGTGTGGCTGTGGTTGCCGCGGCTGCGCCGACACCATCACGGGCCTGGAGGCTGCGCTCAATGAGACATGGGCGGCAAAGCTCAAGGCGGATGACGAGGCACAGGAGTTGAGAGAGCGGCTACATGCGCTGGGGAGGAAGATGAGTGCGCTGGAGGAGCAGATCGCGGTCACGGAAGAGGCAGAGGCCACCACGGCGCGGGCGCGGGTGCGGGCGAGGTCGGGTGACTCGCGGCCCAAGCGTCCGCTCTCGGCCTTTGCGCTGTTTACTCGCGATGCTCGTGCAGACGTCCGCAGATTGATGCCGGACGCTCCGCTGACAGACGTGCTCAAGGTCATTGGCAAGCGGTGGAAGGAGGCACCCGACACCACACGTGCTCGATACGAGAAGCTCGCCCACGAGCAGGCCCCAGCCCAGGACGCCGCCGCTGCGGCAGCGGCGGCTTCGGCGCTGCAGGCCCAGGTCGAGCACGCATACGCAGCAGCAGAGGATGCACGCCGCCAGCGTGACGACATCCAGGCCGCCTCCCGCGCGTCGATGGACGCTTTCGCCGCCGAAAACGACGAACTACGGTCCCAGGTCGACTCCCTGCTGGCCAAGCTCCGCAATGCGTCGGCCGCCGCCGCCGTTGACGCGGCGCGAATCAAGATTCTCGCAAGGCTCACTCGCGCGCTCCGGATCGAGCTTGCAGCTGCAGAGGGTGCTGAGGCTGGTAAAGCCGGCGCAGGCAGCGCGGTTCATGCACCGCCCGTCACTGCGGCCGCCGCACCAGACGCTTGATGCCCGGCGTCAAAGCGTACGAGGCGCCCGACGCAAGCGTCGTTGCCGTCACTAGAGGATACGCTGCTGCCAGTAGCGGTGATGGCACAATGCCAAACGCAGCGTCCATGAGCGTCAGCCCGATGACCGAGATCTGGCCAAAGGTGTTGAACTTGGACAGCCGCGACGGCGTAATCTCGAGCGATTTGAAGCCGCTGACGTTGAACAGCGCCCGAACTGTCAGCGTGTCACCGAGCGAGCGCGCCCGCAGGTAAAACGCGCCCGCAAGGAGGCCGACGTCGCGGACCACAAACGAGGCGACGAGCCACCACGGGAGCAGCTCAGCAGCGCCCATCGCCAGCGACATGCCCATCACCATGATCTTGTCCGCCGCCGGATCCAGAAACGAGCCCAACACCGTCTTTTGCTTAAAATGAACCGCAATCTTGCCATCGGCCCAGTCAGACACACCAGCGGCGGCAAACATCCAGAACGCCGTCTGCGGGTGACCCTGGACCAGCGCCGCCGCGATGACGGGCGTTGCCACCATCCTGCCCACGCACAGCGCGTTGGGAATGTTCCAGTTTGAACCCTCCGCCTCGATGACCTTGCTCTCCAGCACGTGCTCCGGACCGGCCACACTCTCGACACTCCCGTCACCACTTGAGCTCCTTGCCTTGCCCTCTCCGTCATCGCCGCCGCGTGGGCTACTGCCAGACCCCATGCAGCGCCCGCCGTACCACACTCCCAGCCCTCCCGCCGTCTTGCTCCCCACCACCACCGCATGCCGCCCTGGTAGGCCACATACCCGCGCTGCCACCCGCAGCATCTCCACACTCTACCCTGTCTTCGTTCGAAGAGCAGTGGCTTGTCGCAGAGGGAGGGGGTGACCTGGTGACGGGCGCGGAGGGAAGGGGGGGGGGGGGCAAGAGGGAGGCGGTGGCGGCTGGCTTCCTGGGGACATTCGGTACAGCGAGTTCGTTTGTAGGGCAGACGGATGCTGGCGGTGGACGCAGAGGGACGGCGATGGCATGGAGATGTATATACAAACACATTCAGAGTGGTGAAAGGAGTGCGGGGTGGTGCGATGGAAATTGGGGGGGGGGGGGGGGGGGGGGGGGGGGGCCCGGCGAGGCGAGAGCAGGGTGATGGTGTGAAGGATGGGGGTGGCGATGGGGGCTATCGGGGAGAGAAAAGGGGGGCAAGGAAAAGAACAGAAACCGTGTAGCTTGTGTTCTTGTGTGGATGGGTACATATGGAACTTGAAGTGGCGCATCCATCTGATCGCCATGCCCGCGACTTTGTGTGAGGGCAGCGGGGGTGGCAGCTGGCGGCGAGTCTGTGTCAGCCGACTCGACGCGCCGGACCGAGTCATCACTTCGCTCAGCTGCCATCGCGTAGGGCGAGGCCTACCTATGGATCGGATTGTGCGATGGCTTGTGAGTGTGGATGGCGTAGACGAGGGCAGTGCACGGGAGGGCCTTGCGAGAGTCGCGCCTGTGGTGCTCCGAGCCGTGGCTCAAGGCGGTCCCCAGGCTGAGGATGACCGTTGGCTGGTGGCGGCTCGGGTCGACGAGGCCGTCCGCGCCGGCAACTCAGGCAGGGGCCCTGTAGGCGGCATGCCTGCCCTTGTTGCAGCACTACACGGCGAACAATACACCCACGACCCATCTATATCGGCTCCGAGGACACAGAGCAAGTCGGCGGCGAGCCGGAGCAAGTCGGCGGCGAGCCGGAGCAAGTCGGCAAAGAGCAAGCCGGCGGTAGGGGGTGGGCCAGATGCAGACAATGTCGTCGATCCACGGACACTGCGTGTCATTGTCAATCATATCTACGACATCGAGAGCAAGTTGACCCAGCACGAGGAGCTGCTCACCGATCTACACCACTCCCTGCACGAGTCGTTTGGCTCGGCTCGCGCAGACTCGAAGCATCCGGACCATGCCTCGCCGCCACCGGTCTTGCCATCACCGGCTCCACTCTCGCCCGGACACATCCCGGCCACAGAGCAGCATTCCAGCCCGCTACCGCCGTGCCCGGTCTCACCGATCGGCCACAGCATGTCGTACACGCCCACCAGACAAGCCGAACAAGTCGAACGCGGCCATCCGCTTCGTTCCGCGGTGGCTCTTTATCACTCAACGGCTCGGCCATCTCGTCCCCATACCCCAAGGCGCCACGGATCCCGATCAACACCATATCCACCGCCGAGGCTGCGGCAGCTGGCTCCAGCACAGCCGGCGCCTCATCGCTTGTCCTTCCTTTCCCGATGTCACCGCTTCACGAAGAGCGACGGATGCGACGCCGCGGCGTCAACTCTAAGAAGCGACTCAAGCAGCGGAACCACCATCGGATCCGCGGTCCGCCCACTGTTGCCCCATTCTCTACCCTCGAGGAAGACTGGCTTGCCGCCGAGGGCTATTCGCTGTAAACCCACCTTTGCGCACAGCATACCTCCCTCTTCGCCTCGGCTCGTCGGCCGTTTGTCGGCCAGCCGACCGTTGGGCCAATTACCAGCAGCCACACGCACTGCCAGTGGCAAGCGGTGGCGTACGGCAGTGGCAGCGACAGCGGCAGCGGCAGCCACCACCACTCCACCCCACCGCCACAACCACTGGATGGAGAACGACCGACGGTCGAGGTACCAAGCGTACCTTGCGGCGCAGCAGGCCAAGGGCGGGGGACAGGGCGGCGGTGCGAGCGTGTCAGCCGGAGGCGGAGGAGGCGACGAACGAGACGGCTTCGAGAGCGAGGGTCACGTCCATGCGGGCGGACACGCTGGCGGACATGGGATGGAACGGTACAACTCGATGGTGTCGGACGGCTCGCGGGCATCGCGGAGCTCGGCTGGCGGAGGCTGGCTGGCTCAGTTTGCCTCGTGGTCGGCGAGGCGCAAGGCTGCGTTGCTGACTCAGCTGTTGGAGGACGACGACCAGGCGTACGACGTGGTCCACGCCATGCTTGCGCCCGACATCGAGGCGCGGGTGCGGTCGTCGATGCCGCCGCCGCTGCTGGTGAATCCCAAGCCAGAGGATGGGTTAGACGAGGCGCAGGCCGAGCTGATCCGCGTCCAGCGCGCCCTGCGCCGCACCGAGGCCAAGACCGAGAGCTCCAGCAAGGAGCTGGCCGCGGTCGAGGCCGATTTGGAAGACGCTAAGGCCCGCCTGGACGAAGTTCGTGAACAGATTGCCTCGGCCGAGTCCCAGCTCGAGGAGGATATCGAGAAGCTGGCCGAGACCCAGGCCCGAGTCGAGATGGCCACCCAGGAGCTGCAGGAACTCGACGCCCTCATTCTTGCGTCGGCAGTCGAGTTGGAGGCTGCCGATGAGGCCGTTGACGAGGCTGCGCGCTCGATTGCAGCTGCAGAGTCTATGGCTAGCACCCGCAGAGGCAAGGGCAAGGACAAGGGAAAGAGCAAGAGCAAGAGCAAGGACAAGGACAAGGGTAAGGGCAAGGACAAAGACCAAGACCGCCGCGACGACGAAAATCGCGCCCGCGCCGAGCAAGAGTACGCGCTTATGCTGCTGCAGGAGGAGGAGCGCCGCGCCGCCAAGGCCAGGGCCAAGGCCAAGGCCAAGGACAAGTCCAAGGCAAAGGACAAGGCCAAGGCCAAGGGCAAGGCCAAGGACGTGTCGATGGAGTCGTTTTCTCTCTCGCTCTCGTCCGGCGGCGACGGAGCAAGCAACAAGACACAGTCCAAGAGTCAGGAAAAGCGCAAGGGAAAGCGCAATCTACCAAAGTCGCCTCGCAATGCCGACTCGCCGCGGCGACCGGCAGGTGCTGTCGGATTCAACATGGGCGTCATTGTGACACGCGAGTCGACGACCCGCCCGGGCGTGGTCGTCAACCAAGTGCTGCCGCGCTCGGGCCTCGGTGCAGCCGGCGTTGTTCCTGGTGACCGGCTAGTGAGTGTCAACGGCTTCAGCATCATGTCCAAGGCCGATCTGGTGGTGGCAGCCAAGAATGCATCGCGATCGGGCGAGCCGTTCCCAGTCACCCTCGTCCGGACCCATGACCGCATGACCGTCGAGGTGGTGCCGGCCGGCCCGCGTTCCTCGCCCAAGCGGCCGTCGCAAGAGCCGCGGCCGCGGATTAGCGAGCTGCTGGCGACGTCGTCGCGTGAGGCCCGACCCGGTCTCGGCATCGTCATCAAGGAGTCGACCTCGCGCGGCGGCCTGTACGTCTCGCAAATCTCGCCGGGCTCACCATATGAGCTTGCTGGCGGCAGGCGAAAGGATGTCATTATGGCTGTTGGAACCCGGTCGGTGCGGACAAAGCAGGCGGTGGCCGACGCCTTGCGCCACGCCGGCGCCTCGGTTCTCACCCTCCGGGTCAAGCGCGGCAGCGAGGTCAAGGTCCTCTTCCCGGACCTGCGCACCAGCGACCAGATTCTTGGACTTCTGGGCACTGGCGCGACGCGCGACGAGCTCGAGGATGCCGACGACGAGTCGCCGCTCACTGATGAGCAGATCAAAGAGGTCGAGGCGCACCAGCGGAAGCTTGCCTTTATGCGCTCGTGGTCCAAGGCCAACGGTGTGGTCCTCTCCACCGCACCAGCGGTTGGCGACTCGGGCGTCCTCGTCACCCGGGTTGTGCCCGGCTCGGTCTTTGATAGTGCAGGCGTTGTGGCCGACGATCGCATCGTGGCGGTCAATGACACGCCGGTGACCTCGGACGCCCGAGTCGCCCGCGCCATCGACGCCGCCCGTCATGAAGCGCCCGACCTGGCCATCGAGCTTGTCATCCGCTCACACCATTCGCCCGAACAACACTCGGTGTGGCTGACCCAGCTTCCCCAGCCCGGCTCGACGGCGGTTCGAAGCGGTGAGACGTCGCTGGACATCGACACAACAGTTCTTGCGACTGGCCCGACCCCGCGCAGCCGGGTCGAGCGCTGCGCTGTATGCGGGACGCGGGCTACTCACGACTCGCCGCTTTCGCTCTGCGGAGGCTGCCAGTCGGTGGCGTACTGCTCGCGCGACTGCCAGCTCACCCACTGGCCTGAACACAAGCGCGAGTGCGCCCGGATGCACGTGGCATCGACTGCAACCGCACCCGTCGCCAGCCCACCCACTGCCAACGAGAGCGACCAGTCCGACAGCGTCGGCGCGGCCGTGACCGAGAGCGAGTCGGATCCGGTCCTTGCCAACGAGCCACAGCCAACGCCGCGTCGCCGACGCAACCACCGCCGCGGCGGCGACACCTCGGGCCACCGCTCGAGCGGTCGCCGCAACCACCGCCGGCGTGAGCATCGAGACGCGCCCTCGTCGCACAGCGCTGCCGCCATTACTGCCTCGGCCTCGGCCACCACCAACGACTCGGACCGCACGCTAGACGATTCCCGCAACACTGTTGTCGACGTTCATGCAGATGGCGAGTTCTCGCCGGCCAGCCCCACCATCGCCGTCACCTCACTCTCCCACGACACGCTCAATGCCGGCGGCTCGGACGGCTCAAACGGTTCGGACGACGATGACGAGTACGTTGTCCACACATCAGCCTCGCTTCCACGCCAACGCTCCAGCACTTCGCGCATCAGCGATGGCGAGTATGCCGAGTATTGAACGCCGCCCAGCCAGTATGTGACAGCTGCGATGAGGAGATGAGGAGTTGCTTGACACGCCACTTGTCGCCAGCGGACGAATGTCCGACAGCCCGCGGCCGCCGGCCACGGCAAGCCCTCTGCCCTCCACGCATGCATCTGCGTCTACCTCCAGACCAAGCTCCGTCACAGCCGAGAGCGAGACAGAGTCAGCGTCTGGCGGTGAGACAACTGCCGACCATGCTCTGGTCGCCCACCTGTCCGAGTCGTCGTCGTCGTCTGAGGTGTCCGCTGCCAGCGACGGCGACACGGGAGGCGTGTTCAAGGCCGACATGACCGGAACGGCAAGGAGTCAGGGCGGAGACCGGGCTGACGGGACTGATGCGGCTGATGCGGCTGATGCGACGGGATGCTCGGGGAGGGAGAGTGGCGGAAGTGTCGGCTTGCCGGGGGAAGGCGGGGGGTCGGCGCTGGTGACTTGGCTCAGTTTGGCGGGCCTGCGCCGGTGATGACCGACTCGACGACGAGCTTCACGCGGGTGGTGCCGGCAGAGCCATCGCCCGGAACAGTGGCAGCGCGCGGCGGAGGCATGCGAGGCAAGTCAAGGAAGCATGTGCGCAAGGCGAGCTCGAGTCGGCGGAGCTCATCGGCGCGCGGTCCGCAGATGGTGCAGCTCAAGCCGCTGCCCGGCACACTGGAGACCGAGGGCGAACCAGAGATGCCCAAAGTGCAGATGCGAGTGCAGGACGCGCTGCTCCTGTATCCATCAACCGAGGTGCAGACGAGCTCGGTGCACGAGTGGGCGGTGGCGTTTGGGGCCCGGCTCCGTGCGCCGGCATCGCGGCATCGAAAGGTTTGGAACATCATTGTGCTGATGTTGGTGGTGTTCCAGGCGGTAATGCTCCCAGTCCGGCTCGGATTCCGGTCGCTGTGGGGCTCGTCGCCGACATACGTCGGACTGAGCGTTGTCGATTACTGCTCAGACCTGGTGTTCTGGGCAGACATCGGGCTCAACTTTGTGACGCCGTTCTCTGTCCGTGGGGTGTACGTTGCGGCGCCGGCTAAGATCCGCAAGCACTATCTACACTCTTGGTTTGCTCTGGACCTTGTGGCGACACTTCCGATTGATCTCCTGCACTGGGGCTTTTGGCAGCATGCGGCACTGCGGCTGCCGCGGATGCTGCGGCTGGCCAAGCACCGATTCTACCTCAAGCAGTGGCTAGAGCGGACCAACCACCAGTTCCTGCTTCGGTTTCTCAAGCTCTTCTTTGCCTTTCTTCTCACCATTCACTGGCTGGCGTGCAGCTACATGGCGATCTCGTACGACCGCGGGTTTGGGGCGTCGATCTGGCTAGCCAAGGCCGAAGTCGAGTTCATGTCGACAGCGAACCAGTATCTGTACGCCTACTTTTGGGCGACCAACCAGCTGACCAACAAGGGCGGCGGGATCATCCGGCCGCAGACGCTATTTGAAATGGGCATCGAGCTGGTCATTGCGCTCATGGCTCTGTTCGGCATCGCCACCATCATCGGAGCCATCTCGCGCATCATTGCGCAGCTCGACGTGTCTGGCGAAAAGTTCCGCCAGAAGATGCTCGAGGTCAACCTCTTTCTGCGGAACCGCAAGCTCCCACCCGAGCTTGCAGACCGGATCCGCGACCACTACATCTCGCTCTGGTCGCGCCACGGCGGGTCGACACCGCACACATCCTAATGGAGCTCCCGGTGACGCTGCGGACCAACGTGGCGATGTTTATGAACCGCGAGCTTTTCTCGCGCGTTCCGCTATTCCAGAACGCCTCCCCGGGCTTTGTCGAGTCGCTGGCACCGTACCTCAAACCGCAGATCTTCTCGCCCGGCGATGTGGTTATCAAGGAGGGCTCGACCGGGGCGGAGATGTTCTTCATCTCGCGCGGGACGGCCAAAGTGATCGAGAAGGGCGAAGTGGTCAACACACTCCACCAGGGCGCTTACTTTGGTGAGATGTCGCTGCTAGTGCCGGACTCGGCACGGACGGCAACGGTGCAGACGGTCTCGTACTGCGACCTGTTTGTCCTGTCCAAGGCTGACCTCGCGACCGTGCTCAAGCTGTTCCCGGCAGAGGAGGCCAAGATGATGAAGCGGGCGAAGCGGCTCAAGTGGCGGGCAGATCTCCGCAAGGTCCTGGCCGGTCTACCCATGCTTGCTGGCTCGAGCGAAAAGTTCCTCATCCAGCTCCGCGATGCGTTTGAGCTCCGGGTCTTCCGGTCGACCGAGACAGTCTTTACCACCGACGCACCGGTCGACGCGCTGTTCTTCGTGGCTCAGGGCTGGATTCAGCTGATGAGCGCCGACGGGCGGCTCGGGCCGCAAATCACAACGTCTGGACTGATTGGCGGCATCTCACCGTATGCGCGGTGGAGCGGCGATGGGCGTGCTGGCGCCCACACGGTGGTGCTTGCACTCTCCGCCGAGGCGCACGCACAGTTTAGTGCCGATCACCCAAACCAGGCGAGTGAGCTGACTCAGCTGGCGCGCAAGTTTGTCTACTCGTCTGAGGATCACGATGCCGGGAGCGGTGGGGATCGGGTGCGGGCGTCGGACAACGACCAGGCGCAGCTGGAGCGGGTGGTGCCGCTGTTGGGCGACATGGCTGAGCTGATGACGGGCGACAATGTGCGGTTTATGGCGTCGCTGCGGCATGATTCGCTCCAGCTGGAGCGGCTCTCGTCGGAGCAGCTGCTGTTGGCGTCGGAGGCGCTCTCACGGCTCGGCTTTGTCATCACAACCGAGCTCTTTGCGCGGCGGTCGTCACGGGCCAAGTCTGGGCCGGCCAAAATGCCGCCGCGGCTCGGGGCGCAGAGCGCGGCGGGCGGGCTTGGGTGACAGGTGCAAGCTTCAGGGACCGACGCCATCGTCAGGAGCTGTGACAAGAGTGCCGTCGACGTGGGTAGCAACGAGCGATGACGGCTCGAGCGAGCGCTTGTTGCCGACAAGGGCGCCAAGGGCACCGAGGTAGTTTTGGTGGTGCGAGAAGGCGGCGCGGAGCGAGCCGCCGGACCAAAAGTCGAGGCCTGTGACGAGAATGTCTTCCATGACGCCCGGGCGGAGCATGCCGCCCATAAAGAAGACATTGGCGAGCTGCGGCTCGCCACGGTCCTGTGACGATGCAATCTTGTCTGCAACAAGGGTGGAGATCTGGGCGATGTTGTTGAGGACGAGGACGAGGGTGGCACGGGCGAGGTCGGCATCGCGGAGCACGCCTGGCTCGCGTGGGTTGTGCGCCATGGTGGAGATCTTGCCAAAGTCCGAGGCGACGATGGAGCCGTCGAGACCAACAGCATTGTAGCCCGAGCCGTAAATGTCCGAGACAAGCATGGCGACGGTGTCGCGCGAGCCGGCCGAGGCGCCGGCGATGGCCTCGTCAAAGGTGGCATACTTTGTGAGGAGCCGACAGAGGCCCCAAAAGGTGGCGCCGCCGATGGAGGAGCCCGATATCCTGCGAGCGACCCCGGTCGGCCCGCCATCGAGATGCAGGACCGAAACACCAGAGCCAATGTTGACAAGGACGGCGTCAAGCGAGGCTGACGCGGCGTCAAGGGGCTTGCGGGCCGAGAGTGTCATCGAGTCCTTGTCCACAGTGTACCAGTAAGATTGCGCAGCCGGCCCGTGGTTGGCCATAAGGAAGCGGAAGCCAGCGGCAAGCGCAGCCATTTCGTCAGACGGCTCGAGAGAGACCGATCCCGCGGCTGAGGAAGCAAAGGCGGCCTCGAGCGTGTGGCGGTGCTTGAACGCGCCGCCGCCGGTCACGGCCAGCCGGTCGCCGATCTCGCCGGCGTCAGGATGCTCGGCAGCGAGATCGGCAAGCAGTGCGAGAGACGTTGCCAGAGCCTCTGCGTCTGCGGTCTCGAAGCGAGAGAACCTCAGAACGCCCGACTTTGTCCGTAGAGACAGCGAGGGCTCCTTGACGGCAAAGGCATACGACGGGTGGCGGCGCCAGGCACGGATGGTCTCTCCCAGCCAGCCCGAGTCTGGCTCAAAGAACGCCAGCTTGGAGAGCGAGCCGCCCATGTCCACAGCCACAGCATCCAGAACCGTATGCATCCCTCGCGTCGTCGGCCCGGAGATGAGGGGTGTCTGCGGGTTGAGCCGAGTCCGCTCCTTGGCGGGTGCTTGGCTGACGCACAAGCCCGTCGCCACCGAGTAGAGCGGGGATACGCTTCTTGTCCATGGCCGTAGCATGGTGGCGTATATGTGTGTGGGGGGCTGGGTGGGTGGCAAGGAGAGGAGTGGTTGCTGGTCGCTAGACGTGCTGCCGTGCTGTCCACCTTGTCGACGGTCTTCCGCTGTGTCAAGCGGCAGCCAACACACACCGGCGGCTACCGGCCACCGAGCCGGATACTGAATGACATTGGGCGCATGGCATGGTGCTTGGGTGTGTCACGCGGCATCAGCATCGTCATTGGTAGAAGCATCGGCAGCAGCATCGTCATCGGTAGAAGCATCGGCAGCAGCATCGTCATCAGAAGCATCGGCAGCAGCATCGTCATCGGCAGCAGCATCATCATCGGTAGAAGCATCGGCAGCAGCATCGTCATCGGTAGAAGCATCGACAGCAGCATCATCATCGGTAGAAGCATCGGCAGCAGCATCGTCATCGGTAGAAGCATCGGCAGCAGCATCGTCATCGGTAGAAGCATCGACAGCAGCATCGTCATCGGTAGAAGCATCGGCAGCAGCATCGTCATCGGTAGAAGCATCGGCAGCAGCATCATCATCGGTAGAAGCATCGGCAGCAGCATCATCATCGGTAGAAGCATCGACAGCAGCATCATCATCGGTAGAAGCATCGGCAGCAGCATCATCATCGGTAGAAGCATCGGCAGCAGCATCATCATCGGCAAGCAGCATCGGCAGCATGACTGGTACGGTCACCATCACCACCACGATGACCAACACCACCACCACCGCAGGCGCACCGGTAGGCACTTGACCCCAAGGCCGAGTCGTCACCACATACCTGCCCACCACCGCCCACCATGTCGGCGTTCAAGAACCTCCTCGGGGGCAAGAAGGAGGAGGAGAAGACCTTTGTTGACGACATGCGCGAGTCATGCAAGCTGTCGTACCGTGAGGTATGTCGGGGGTAGGGGGGGGTGGGTGGGTGGGTGGGTGGGTGGGTGGGGGTGGTGGCGCGTGCGTGTGCAGGCAGATGGGGGGAAGAGGGCAGGGGGGGTACTCATGGTGGGTGGTGGTGGCGGTGTGTGTGTGTGTGTGTGTTTGTCTATGTGTAGAGGCTGTATGGGTTTGGGATCATGTTCTCTGTGGGATGTGTCCTCGGTATCATGTCGACGTTCTTTGTGTGGGACATCCCCAAGGGCAAGCCGGCGGCGTTTGCCATCACCTACTCGCTCGGCTCGCTCTGTGCCATTGGCTCATCGGCCTTTCTGGCTGGGCCATGGAAACAGATCAAGTCGATGATGAAGGAGACTCGGATTATTGCAAGCTCAGTGTATGTGGTGGCTATTGGCTTTACCCTCTACTTTGCTCTCGGGCCCAACGAGCCTGTCCTCGTCCTCATGTGCATCATCATCCAGTTCCTGGCTGGCATCTGGTACTGCCTCTCCTACATTCCCTACGCCCGCCGCTGCGTCAAGTCGACGCTCGGCGGTATGGTCGGCGTGTAGAGAGTCAAAGGTAAAACATATCGTATGCGAGGGAAGCGACGTGCTCCTTCCGTGCTCAGCTCTGCGCCGCAAGCGAGTGCGACGAGCCACGCTGGTTATGGAGCATAGACGAGCGCGAGACCGAGCGCGAGACCGAGCGCGATGCCGAGCGGTCGCACGACGACGGAAGTGAGTACGAGTTGTCTGACGAGTATCCACTCTTCGAGTCGGCGTCAGTCGTGGTCGCCACGGTGGTGGCGTCGGCCAGCTCCGGCTGGCTCGCGTCGCACGCGGCCGACGCCTCATCACCGCCTTCGGTGGCTTCGGCCGCCGCCGCCGCCGCCTTGCTTTGCTCACTGGCCTCAGCCGCCGCAGCGGCGGCGATGGCAGCTGCAGCCGCAGCGGCGGCCGATGGTTGGTCGTCGCCCGCGCTGCCATCCGCCATGCTACCGGCCTGAGCCATCATGGCGGCGCGCCACTGGACAAACAGCGGGTCTCGCTCCAGCAGCAAGGCCTGGAGCTGGCTCCGCGTCGCCTCCGACACCCCTTCGTTGCGGTCGAGGGCAAGCCGGGCAAGGACCGGGTTGACGACGGCAGCCTCGAGGAGCTTGAGGGCGCCGGCCTCGTCGATGGCGTTGTGCGAGAGATTGAGCGAGGTGAGGACCCGGTTGCCTTCGGCGTAGTACTTGCCGTTAACGACCTCGATGCCACCGAGCATGTCTGCCAGCGTCTCGGTTTCTTCAGGTTTTGGTGGTGGCTCCACTTTGCCCTTGCCGCGGTGACGCGAAGAGCGCCCGCGGTCGCGGCGGTCGTGCTTGCCGCCGCCGCCGCCGCCGCTCTGGTGGCGCGACGACCGGCGCGACGACTTGCCCTTGCCCTTGCTCGCGCGAGCGCGATTTCTCGGCGAGGGGGTAGCGGCGGACGCGCGCTTGATGCGACCGACAGGGGTTCCACGCACCGGCGTTGCGGCCTGCCCACCCGTCATCGACGGCTGGACTCCAGAAGAGCGGAGCAGCTCATTGGTGGCCGACGACTCGTCGATAATACCGATCATGCGGGTTCGCAGTTCGATTTCCTCTTCGGACATGGCGTAGCGCGAGAGTGTCGAGGCAAGCGAGAGCGCGCCGACAGTGGTTACCGCGTTGCGAGCAAGCGAGAGCGAGACCAATCGCTGGTTGACCCGCAGCGCCTCGGAGAGGGCCGCGACACCGACATCGGTCACATCGTTGTGGAAGAGGTTGAGCGAAGTGAGCGAGTGGTTCGACTTGAGCGCATCAGCGAGGACGGCGGCGTCGGCATCGTTGAGGTGGTTGCCGCGGAGCGAGAGCGACGAGAGCGAGACCTGGGTGAGCAGTGATGTGTACATCGACGAGTCGACCGCCGCTCCTGCTGCGCTCGGCATAAAGTTGAAGTCGACAGCGAGCGTCTGGATGGGTGCGGTGGCCACAATGTGGCGGACGAGCGCCATCTGATCCGGCCGGATAGCGGCGTTGCGAAGAAAGAGCGAGGTGACGAGTGGGAGCTTGGGTGCGAGCAGCGCAATGGCAGTCAGTGTGCCGTCGTCAAGCTGGTGGCCGACAAGGCGAAGTCCCTCAATGACAGTCGTCCGCACAAACGGGATATTGGCGTCCATGGCGGCGAGGACTTGCTGAGCCCACTCGGCCTCATACACCTCGCCGATGCCGCGGATGGCCCCATCGATGTCAGCGTCGACGTCGGCAGCATCTGGCCCGCTCTTGTCGGCGGCAGTATCTGCAGGAGCGGCGGGAGCGGCGTCGTCCTTGTCGCCGCCGGCCGCGTCGTTGTCGGCAGCGGGAGCGGCACCTGCTGCGGCCGACGTGTTGGCCGACGACCGACGGTTCCTGCGCTGCTTCGACTTGCGGCGGCGCGACGAGCGCTCGCCGGACTCGCTTGTCCGACTCTCAGCCATCTCAGGCACCGAGCTGTCTTTGGCATCATGATGGCCCGGAACGAGCAGGTTCTCACCCGACCGCGAGGTCTGCAGGCGCGAGGCCGGGCGGCCGGGCTGATCGTCGACGCCGGCCAGCAGCGCAAGCGGTGGGACCAGATCAAGACCCGGGTGCATGGCAATGCCAAGAACGGTGCACTGCAGCGCGTAGTCAAAGAAGAAGTCGTCGGAGCGAGGGATCTGCGGGCGGTCGCCGATGCCGATCCAGCCGGCGGGCGGGCGTTCTTGCGGGACTGAGCTTGCCGGCGAGCGAGGAGTCAGCGCTTGCTGCGACGGCGATGCCGGGAGCAAAGGAGGAGCCGGACGTTGGCTAGCTTCCCACCACCTCGGCTGGTCAAGGAGTACCGGATCAGGCAACTCTACCGTCGACGCTCTCCTCACCCCCATGCCGCTGCTGCTCCCTCCACTGCCTGCACCACCTCCATTGCTGGCCATAGACCCAAGTGTGCCTCCGCGACCTCGCTTGGAAGGCGCAGGCATGTATGGGAAAGGGTATATAGGTATGTGTGTGTGTGTGTGTGTGTGTGTGTGTGTGTGTGTGTGTGTGG
>NW_013657668.1:75987-97449 GCF_000142905.1 Thecamonas trahens ATCC 50062 | reverse complement strand
TGTATATCGGATGCAGATCGCGCCCGTCAGGGCTTTACTCGTGGGGGGGGTGGGGGGGGGGGGGCTAATGGCAGGCCGAAGACGCCATGATTCTTGGTCCGGATTCAGTTGGAGGGTGATTCGGGCGTGGGATCGGGGGCCAAGGCGAGGTTGCATACGAGTGTATAGGTACAATCGCCGCCTTGTGGTTAGTCGGTCGGTCGGGGCGGGCGGTCCGGCTGGCAGGCGGTCAGGCAGGCGGGGGGGGGGGGGGGGCGTTCGGTCGGATCGACAGGCGCCATCAACATCACTACATCTGTCTCTGCCCCTCGCACAGGCAAATGGCGAGGGTTCTGGAGATTGAGCGACGATTTTTGCCGCGTGCGGGGTTGGTCAAGGCGTTGGTTGAGAGCGGGGTGCTGGTGCCGTCGGCCACGGGCAGCACCACGTCGTTTGTCGACGCGTACTACGACGTCGTCGACGAGCCGGGGAGGCTGATGGGTGCTGATGCCTGGCTGCGGTTGCGGGGACCGAGGCTAACCGACGTGATGCCTCCAGATGGCGGGAGGGAGCTGGGCCAGTGGCGACCAGAGACAGCCTCCATCCAGCTCAAGCATCGGGCTGTCAGTGACTGCGGTGCCAGCAGCTGTATGCCGAGGAGCGTGTACGCCGAGGAGACCGATGTCGATACCATCAGCTCGGTGGTGAAGGAGCTGTGTGATAAGAGAATTGACAGTTTGGCTGTGGCAGCGGTGGTCGCAACCGATCGAAGTCACTACATCACAGGCGATGGCCTCGAGCTGGTCGTCGACGTCGCCACCTTTCCGCTTGCCGGCCCCGGCGCGCCCGAGTACTCTATCGCCGAGCTCGAGCTCGTACTCCCCGCCGACGCCAGTCCAAGCGCCACCAGTGCCGCTGATGATCGCATCCATGACTTTGCCTCCGCCCACGGCTTTGATCTCGTTGATACAGTCCCGCCCAAGGTTGTTGTCGCCCTGGCTCTCTCCTGCTCCACCGCGTTGCCTGCGCTCGTGAAAGCCGGCATTGTCACACCAGGCATGTTGACTACAGCGGACGATCTAGGTCGCAGTCGTGGTTAATGTGGTCGATGCCCAGCCAAAGGGTCATCCGCTGCCAATCAGCCATGCCATGGCTGATGGCCACGATCACGATCACGGTCACGGCTCACCAGCACCACACCCTCCACCTCCACCACGCCTCTCTACCCACCAGCACTCACCATGTCGTCACCCAAGCCTTTCAAAATTGACATCCACACACACATTCTCCCTCCGGACCTCCATGGCCTGGCGGAGAAGTATGGGTACGCCCCTACCCACCATGCTGTTCCCCTTCCCTTCCCCCTGCCCCCTCTCCTCTCCTGCCACTCCCCCCTCACCGCATTATCCCTATGTACAGTTACGGTGGCTTTATCGAGCTGGAGCACTCGGCCGACGGGCCGACCAAGATGTGGAAGGACGGGGTGTTCTTCCGGGAAGTCGACGCCAACGTGTTTGACCTCGAGGCACGGATGCGCGACATGTGCCCACATGCTGGCTGTACTGGTGGGGAGACGCCCGATGGTGCTGATGTGCATGTCATCTCCCAGACTCCAGTCCTCTTCAACTACTGGATGAAGAACGAGGAGGATGCTGAGGACTGGACCCGCTACCTCAACGATCACATGGCCATGGTTGTTGCGGAGAACCCGAAGCGGTTTGTCGGTCTGGGCACCCTGCCCATGCAGCATCCGCAGCTGGCGGTCAAGGAGCTGCGCCGTTGCATCACTGAGCTTGGCCTTGCAGGCGTTGAGATCGGAACCCATGTCAATGACTGGGAGCTCTCCGCGCCCGAGCTGTTCCCCATCTTTGAGGAGGCTGCCGCCCTCGGCGCCGCCATCTTTGTCCACCCGTGGTACCAGCAGGGCGCCAACATCAAGGAAGATCCGGCAGCGTCGGCGCACTGGCCGTTCTGGATGGCCTGGCTCGTCTCGATGCCGTCCGAGACTGCCCGCGCCATCTGCAACTTTACCATGGGTGGCATCCTCGACAAGCTGCCCAACCTCCGGGTGGCCTTTGCCCACGGCGGCGGCTCCTTCCCGGCCCTCATCGGCCGGATTGAGCATGGCTTCAACGTCCGCCCCGACCTTTGCCAGACTCACTCGACCACCCCGCCGCGCGACTTTCTGGGCAAGTTCTGGATCGATTCGCTCGTCCACGACGACCGCATGCTCAAGTACCTTGTCGACCTCTGTGGCCAGTCTAAGATCTGCCTCGGCACAGACTACCCGTTTGTTCTAGGCGAGGCCGTCCCCGGCAAGCGTGTCCTCGAGCACGAGGAACTGTCCGACGAGGCCAAGGCCGACATCCTTGCCAACAACGCCCTCGAGTGGCTTGGCCTCGACAAGGAGCAGTTCATGTGATTGCCCCCCCCCCCCCCCCCTCCTTCAAACAACCCATCCCATCAATCTGTCACTCTGTCACACCATGCCGATGGCAATGCGCGTGACCACTGCCGCGCACATGTGTGTCGCATCGGCTAGCCGGCGAGTTTACCCGAGTGTTCCTCCCCTCGCGCCGAGCTTCCTTTGGCGCAGTCACCACCACCACCAGCGACGAGCAACAATGCCCAACAGCCGTCTCTTGCACCACGGCGGAAGACATACTAAGGTGGCCGACCCTTTCGCGCCGTCTGCGCCTCCTGCGCATGCCTCTCGGACTCTCCCGTCGGCGCCACCGTCGGGCGGAGGCCGGGTCACTCTCGCCGACCTCTACCGCGATGCCTTTGCTCTAATCGAACGTGCCGTCGCTGCTGACGCCTCAGGCAACCTTCCATCCGCGCTACTGCTGTATGTCGAAGCCGTCTCGGCCTTCACTCTTGTGCTCCACGCCGAGACCGATGCTGCCAAGGCTGCACTGGTCCGCGATCAGCTCGAGGAGTACACGGCCCACGCCGAACAGCTGCAAGCGGCGCTGGCAGCCGATGAGGCCGATGGCGACGGTGCCGGCGCTAGTAGAAAGAGCGAGAGTGGCGATGAAGCCGATGCTGCTGTCGATGCTGTCCGAGCCCGCCGCGAGGCTGCTGACTTTGCGCTGGATATGGCGCTCAAGCACGATGAGGCCGGACAGAACAAGAAGGCGCTGAGCCTCTACCTCGATGCGGCCGAAGCATACATGGCGGTGGTGGCCAGCGGCGTGGCTGGCGCCGAAGACGAGGTCGCTGTGGCCAAGACTCGGGTCGAGGCCGTCATCGCCCGGGCGGAAGTGATCAAAAAGGGCAAGGCGCCGGTGGCGCAGCCGGCGACCGCGCTCAAGTCGCGGCGGCTGTCATCGGCCATGAGCACGCGGCGGAGTGGCACCAGCAAGCAAAGCTCATCGACGAGCAGCAGTGAAGGCTACACCGAGCTGGAAAAGCGGATCCTCTCGGCGTCGTCGGTCGTCAACGGGCGACTGTTTGTGCCGTTCCTCGACTACGACCTCGACGACGCATTCTCCTTTGCGCAGCCATTCACTGACCCCGATGGTTTACTCACGCTCTCGTCCAAGCAGCAAGCGGTGTTTGCTGGGTGGCGCCGGCCGCGCGAGCTGGTTCGCGGCGGGCGGCGGCCAACCATGATCTCCCTCATCTCGGCCTTCTCGATCCGGCAGACGGTCATCACCGACTGCTCGTTTGTGTCGTCACTGGCGGTGGCAGCCATGTACGAGCGGAGGTTCAAGAAGCAGCTGGTCACCTCGTGCATCTTTCCGCAGGACGTGTCGGGTCAGCCCAAGTACAACCCGAGCGGCAAGTACATGGTGCGGCTGCTGTACAATGGAGTGCCGCGCAAGGTCGTCGTCGACGATCTCCTCCCGGTCTCAACATCCGGGCAGGTCATGTGTTCGCACTCGACCGACCCGTCGGAGCTGTGGGTCTCCATCATCGAAAAGGCGTTCCTGAAGCTCCATGGCGGCGGCTCGTACGACTTTCCCGGCTCCAACTCGACAACGGATCTGCACGCGCTGTGCGGCTGGATTCCCGAGTCGGTCGACATGCATGGAGCTGAGTTTGATCCGGCCCGGACGTGGGAGCGCATGCTCTCGGGCCTGCGCTTTGGCGATTGCGTGTTGACCGTAGCGACCGACTCGTCACTGCCGGCGGCCAAGTACGACGAGCTTGGCCTGGTCTCGTCGCACGCGTATGCGGTGCTCGATCTGCAGGAGGTCGACGGCGTTCGGTTTCTGCTCCTCAAGAACCCATGGGCACGATTGTCGTGGCGCGGCGCGTACTCGCGGCACGATGCCAAGCGATGGACTCCTGAACTACAGCAGGCGCTCAACTACAACGTGTCCAAGGCGCTCGCCCACGATAATGGCGTGTTCTGGATCGACTACGACTCGCTGCAGCAAGTCTACTCGCGAGTCCACATGTCGTGGAACCCAGATGTGTTTGCGCACCGCTACGTTCTGCACGACGCGCTCTCCAACAAGATCGGACCCAAGTCAGACCGGCACACTCTCGGATACAACCCACAGTACGCGCTGCAGACGGTGAACAAGTCCAAGACGCCTGGCTCGGTGTGGATCCTGCTCTCGCGGCACGTGACCGCGCTCGAGGAGCGGTCGGAGGACTACCTCACCGTCCACGTGTTTGAGAACACAAACGGGGCCCGGGTGTACTACGGCGAGCGCGCCGTTGTCCGCGGTACCTACATTAACGCACCCCACGTCCTCGCCCGCATCGATGTCCCGCCGGGCAAGGCCTCGTACACGCTGGTTGTCTCGCAGTACGAGCGGCTGCATCCCATCAACTACACGCTGACGATTTACGCCACGGTCCCGAACCGCGTCACGAAGATCCCGCTCAAGCTGCCTGGCGAGAAGCGGCTGACCGGGAGCTGGACGGCGGCGAGCGCCGGTGGCTCGTGCAACTCGCCGTCGACCTACGGCCGCAATCCACAGTACAGAGTCCGGCTCTCCGGTCCATCCCGGATCGTGCTTAAGCTCGAGGCCGAGTACGCGGTCAACGTCTCGCTTGTCCGCGGTACCGAGCGGGTCTCGGTTGTCTACACCTCGGCGCTTGCGCTCTCGACGGGCTCGTACCGCCCAGGCTTTGCCTACATAGTCTCGGACGAACCGATCGACGCCGGCGACTACGTCCTTGTTGTCTCGACATTCACGCCTGGGCAGACCGGAAAGTTTGTTCTCGGCGTGGCCGCGCTTGACGCCCCATTCGACATCAGCTTGATGGCGTAGACGTTGGTCTGGTCCGACATGGGATGGTGCGCGACTAAAAAGTCACCTCTCCCAAGCGTATGGCTCAGTGTGCATGTCCACCGCCCCAACCCGACCCAAATCCAGCTTGTGTGCCGAAACTGGGCGAGCGGGCGCCAGCCGCGACGAATGCTCGGGAGGAAGCGACACCCGACTGCATCCAACCGTACGTAGAAGCGCGAGTAGTAGCCCGTGTAGCAGGCGAGAAATGAATGCTCTGCCACACCCCACGCAACTAGCATGTACCAGGCGAGTTGGGGACCAGCTGCGAGAGGGTTGTGGCTCGGTGTCTGGCCCCATGGTGCCTGTGGAGCCGTATGACTACCGCTGGCGGGGCGTCTAGGTCGGCGAGGCAAATTTTTGGTCGCTCGTCTCGGTCCGGCTCTGACCGAGGCTGGCATGGGCATGGCGTGTGGACGGGACCCACAGAGAGCCATATATGGGGCATGAAGAACACTGTGCAGGCAGCTAGGAATGGCCGTGTGGTCCCTTGCGCAAGAGGAGACTCGCAACGCGAGGCTGCTTGCGGGTGCGGGTGTGCCGCGTCTGGGCCGACTGTGGTGCCGCTGCGTAGGCGACATCATCATCAGCAGCAGCAGCCAAGAGCGTTGTGGGAGGGGCGGGGGGAGGGGGGGGGGGGGGGGGGGGGGACGAAGAGGCTCACGGGGCGGAGTGTATGTGATTGACCACGTAGAATATGGCTTCTGAGGCCGATATCAAGATCGAGACGCCCGCGTACGACTACCGGTTCCCGCACACCTCGTCGCACACCAAGCGCTGCTGGGTCAACTACAACCTCTACCAGCGGTGCGCCATGGACAACGGCGAGGACCACCCCGACTGCCGCAAGTACTACAAGACCTTCCGGTCCATCTGCCCCGATGCCTGGTGGGAGAACTGGGACGAGCTCCTTGAGGAGAACCGCTACCCAGTCCAGTTTACCGCCCTCAGCGACGCTGGCCACTGATGCCACTCGTGACATCCAAGCTCTCCCTCTTCTCCCCTGAAGTGGCCCGATGAAAGCAACGTAGTCCATCGCCCCCCCCCCCCCCCCCCTCCCCCCGTTCTCTCTCTCTCTCTCTTTCCCTCTTTCTCTCTCTTCCTCCCTCCATTTCTGCCATCAGGCCAGCCGCTGTCTTTCGCCGCGGAGAAACCACCCACCCCCCACCTCCCACGCGATGTCGTCAGCGAAACTCCACCTGCACGCGACCCCGTTGCGACCAAGCCTACGGCATACTTCTCGCTGGCATCCCCCATAGAGTTCCTCTCTCACCATGGCAGATAGCGGAAACACCAGGGACCGGCCCACGCAGGACGAGTTGCGGCGGTTCCATAGGCTTGTGGCAGACTTTCATGCCGGCGTCGACGTGAGGGACCGCAAGTACCACCTGCGGACATACCCCAATGTCTTTGTTGGCTCCGAGGCGGTGAGCTGGCTGGTCGAGTCGAGCATTGCCGCAGAGCGGACGGAAGCTGTGCATATCGGTCAGATCCTGCTCGAGGCTGGTATCTTTGGCCATGTCAAGAGCAAGCACGGCTTTAAGGACGAGCATCTGTTCTATCGATTTGCCGACCACGCCGGGGCGCCGAGCCGCCACGATTCGGACGACGAGTCAGAGGCCGGCACGCCGCTGCCAGACAACGCAGATTCAGAGCTGTGGTCGTCGGCCGGCTCGTTTATGCTCCAGGTCGCTGGTATTCCCATGGAGCGCAAGATCTCCGTGGTCGAGGAGTTGTTCCACGATGCGCCGCCGGCGAGCCTGGAGGATCTCGCTCTCGCGCCCGACGACGAGCACAACCAAGCGCTGGTGGCCAACGTCCATCCGCTCGACTGGGAGTCGCCGGTGGACAACGCAGACGAACGGTACAACTTTGTGGTCATCGGCGCAGGCACCGCCGGCCTCGTCACCGCCATCGGCTCGGCCGGCTTTGAGGCGCGGGTCGCCATCATTGAGGAGCACCTGACCGGAGGCGACTGTCTCAACGTCGGCTGCGTCCCGTCCAAGGCCCTCATTGCTGCCGGCCATGCGGCGTACCGTGCCCGCAACGCCCACGAGTATGGCGTGACGGTCGACAGCGTCTCGGTTGACTTTGGCCAGATCATGGAGCGCATGCGCGAGATCCGGGCCGAGATCTCGGCCGACGACTCGGCGCACCGGCTGAAGGAAAACGGCGTCGACGTCTTTTTCGGCCGCGGCAAGTTTATCGACGCCAAGTCGATCGAGGTCAACGGCGTAGTGCTCAACTTTAAGCGAGCATGCATCGCGACCGGCGGCCGGCCGGGCATCCCCAACATTCCGGGCCTCGCCGAGGCCGAGCCGCTGACCAACCTCTCTGTCTTCAACCTTACCGAGCTTCCGTCGCGGCTGGCGGTGATCGGGACCGGGCCGATTGGGTGTGAGCTTGCCCAGACTTTTGCCCGCTTCGGCTCGCTGGTTGTCCTCACCGGGCGGTCGGGCTCGATCCTGCGCAACGAGGAACCCGATGCCGCCGTCGTTCTACAGGCGCAGCTCGAGGCCGAAGGCGTCGACCTCCGGCTCAATCTCGAGTACATCTCGGTCCGTACCGATCCCGAGACCGGAGTCAAGATCTTGGTCGTCCGCGAGGACGGCGCAGACGTCGAGACCGAGATTGTCGTCGACGAGATCCTAGTTGCCGCCGGTCGCAAGCCGAACGTTGATAACCTCGGCCTCGAGGCTGCCGGCATCGAGTACTCGCCGCTCCACGGCATCGCTGTCAACGATTCGCTGCAAACAACCAACTCTTCGGTCTACGCTTGCGGTGACGTCGCGTCGTCGTTCCAGTTTACCCACATGGCCGACGCCATGGCTCGCATCGTCATCCGCAATGCGCTTTTCTTTGGCTCGGCCAAGGTCACCGACCTCGTTGTTCCCTGGTGCACGTACACCTATCCCGAGGTCGCGCACGTCGGGCTCTACGAGCGCGATCTCGAGCGCGCCGGCGCGTCGTACACAGTGTGGAAGCGCGAGCTTGCCCACAATGACCGCGCGCTTTGCGAGTCCGAGACCGCCGGCTTTGTCAAGGCCTTCACCGACGCCAAGGGCCGCATCCTTGGCGCCACCATTGTCGCCGAAAAGGCGGGCGAGATGATTTCTGAGTTTACCATTGCCATCAAGCACAAGATCCCCCTTGGCGAGCTCGGCAATGTCATCCACCCGTACCCGACGCAGGCGTTTGAGATCAAGCGGCTCGGCGACGACGCCAACCGGGCCCGTCTCACTCCGCTCGTCTTCAAGCTTCTCAAGACCGTCGTCAAGCTGCGGCGGTAGACAATGTCTGCCTCCCCCCCCTCTCCCCCCCCCCCACACGCGCGCGCACATGATCTCATGTACACATGCCGATATTGAACCATTTCTTCGCATGGCGATCGCACACCAGCTCGACCCATGGCAGCAGCTCTACGCACCTCCAGCGGCTGTCGTGGCCGAGTCGCCTGCGCCGGCTGCTGGCTGAGTGGCACAAGACCACCACACGACACTCGCCACTAAACACAGCAGCGGCACGACCTCACGCCCGCAGCCACCCCTCACCACCCCTACCCCCCCCCCCCCCCCCATACACACACTGTCCACATGTCCGGGGTCCGGTCTGTCCGTGTCCGCGACTCGGTGTCGGCGCTGGCAACGTCGCCGGACGGACGGCATGCGCTGGCGGCGTCCAAGACCTCGGTGACGCTGCTGGAGCTCGACATGCCCGGGTCGATCAAGACAGTGACGACCATGGCACCGGCCAAGTCGCGGAACCGGAAGAAGGACGTGACGTGTAACGATGTCGATTGGTGCTACGCTCGGCCGGAAGTCTTCGCTGCAGGCGCTGTCACCGGTGCTGTCGCTGTTCTCAACGTGGGCGACGAGAAGATGACCAAGCGGGCCATGTACACCTTCCATACCCGATTCGTCAACAGAGTCCAGTGGAATGGCGAGCTGCTGCTCTCGGGCTCACAGGACGGTCTTGTCTGCCTGTGGGATACGCGCATGCAGGGATCAGAGGCCTGCGTCGCAACGTTTGCCTCCAAGACCGGGCCTGTCCACGATCTCTCGTGGGAGCCTGGTACGCCTGGTGATACCCATCTCAAGTTTGTGACCGGAACAACCAACAATGTGGCGGCGGTGTGGGACCTCCGCCGGGCTGGTGCCAAGCGCCCGGTCCACGCCATCTTTGCCCACTCTGACCTCGTGCTCTCAGTCCACTGGCATCCGCACCATGCCGGCAAGATCGTGACAGGCGGGCGCGACAAGCTGATCAAGGTTTGGAACATCGATGCTGATTCCAAGACGCCCGAGGTGACGATCCAGACCGCGTCTGCAGCGGCTGTTGTCCGCTGGCATCCGACCCACGCCCACCTTGTCGGATCGTGCTCCAACACCACCGACCTCAACATCCACGTGTGGGACGTACGATCAAAGTATGTACCGCTGGCAACGTTTTCCGGCCACACCGACCAGCTGACGGCATTCAAGTGGTGCTCGCCACCAGGCATTGACCATCCGGGCGTGCTCTCGGCCTCGCGCGACGCGTCCGTTGTATGCTCAGCCTACGGCTCAGCCAAGTTCCCCTACGCCTCGCTCCCGTCAACCGCGCTGGCCTTTTCTGTCAACGCCTCGGCGCAAGTTGTCTCCAGTCACGCGTACGTCGACCGGGCGATTGGCACGCCGATGGCGGTGTTTGGACCGGATCCACCGGTCTCGCTCTTCTCGCCAAGCGCCGTTGCCTCGTCCCTGTTTGACGATGCGCCGGTGTTCCGGCCGGTCAAACGCGAGGTGACACTCTGCGGGGGACTCGACGGCGAGTTTGACGCCGACACGTTTCGGTACCTCGCCAAGAACTACAAGCTCGACGGCTCGCTTTCGATGGCGGCGTCGTGTGAGCACAACGCGGCGGCGGCGGCATCACAGGGCTGCGACGACGTGGCGACGACGTGGCGAATGCTGGCACTGCTGTACGGCGACGAGGAGAGCGAGTCCGAAGAGATACCAGGAGGCGAGGGCGGCGAGAGCAACAGCGCAGCAGCGGCAACAGCTCCCAAGGCCTCGGCCCGGTGGCACCCAGGGCCCGACTCTGACGGCGACGACGGTGACAACGACGACTACGGGTTCAAGGTTGACATGTCGGACGAGGGCATGATGCCCGGGGCGCGGACGTTCCTCGGAACCGAGTCTGTCTCCCACCCCAACTCGCGGATGATCTCGCTTGGCTCGGGTTACATCCTGGGTGGGCTCGACGACGAGGCAGTGCGAAGCAAAGCTGCGGCGCAGGCGGCGGCGGTAGCAGCAGCGTCAGGGCGTGGTGCCGGGCGGATGGCCAAGGCATCCCTGACGCTACCAGCGTGGGACCACACCCAAGTTGTGCACCAGGTCCTACACCACTACGCCGGCATTGGCGACGTCCAGACGTGTGTAGCAATTGCGATGGTTCTCGGCAGCCGGCTGCAACTTGACAAGGAGCTAGCGCGGCAGTATTACTTTGGCTACATCGAGCTACTGCAGCGGCTCAAGCTCTGGCTGGCGGTGACCGAGGTGGTGCGGATGGTGGACGACGAGGCGGTCTCGATGCTCAACCAGAAGGACACCTCGGTCAAGTTTTCGTGCACCTCGTGCGGCGACGCGCTCGACGTCCGCGGCTGGTTCTGTGCAAAGTGCGCTGAGTTTAAGCGGTGCGTCCTCTGCCAGCAGCGGGTCCGTGGCGCCTGGGTCTGGTGCCAGGGCTGTGGTCACGGTGGGCACCCGGACCATCTCCGCGAGTGGTTTGCCAACTCGAAGCAATGCCCGTCTGGATGCGGGCACGCGTGCGGTCTGGATACCAAGGCCAAACGCTCGAAGCGCGCCCGTGTACCTGCTTCCGCTGGGCGCGCCGCGACGCGAGCCTCAGATGACCCGTCGCCACCGGCTGCCCCACTGCCGCTCGGCAAGCAAGTTCCGCCTAGCCGCGGCGGACGCCCCGTGACCCGGCCAACCACATGGGGCCCGCGGCGCGGGGCGCGAGCTGCCGCTGCCGTCGCCGCTGCTTCCGCCGCATCTGCCGAGTCGCGGGCGAGCAGCACCAAGAGCAGCACCGAGTCTAGCAAGAAGGAGAAAAGTCGTTCGCTCCGATCGCGACGTAAGAAGCGGTGACGATGGTAGTGTAGTCGTCGCCCCGATCGCCGCGCTCAATTGACATCAAACAGTAGTTGCAAGCAAGGGCGCCGAGGTGCGAGAGTTGGTCACAGTCGGCGAGAGTCGGCGAGAGTCGGCCAGTTTGTGGCCGAGCTGCATTCCGAGAGCCACTCTGCTCTCTCTTGCGAGGTGCTTGAACAAGCCGACGTGGAGAGGGAGGACATCAAAGAAGAAGCAACCCAATATGGCCAGCAACCAAGGAAGTGTCACCGCAACTGGGCCACACTATGGTCTTGTTGTGGCTGTCTCTGACGATGGAGTCATCGGTATTGACGGTGGTCTGCCATGGACACTCCGTGGCGACATGGCCCACTTTGTCTCGGTCACCAAGGGTCTGACCCCGCCAGGGTACGTCCCTTCCCTTCCCCTCCCCTCCCCTTCCTCCCCCCCCCCCTCCTTCCCCCGTGACCCCCCCTCTCCTCCCCCCCTCCCCCTCCCCTCCCCTTGTGACCCCCGTGACCCCCGTGACCCGCCCCGCTCACTCTCCCCAATACGTTTGGGGAGAATCTACACTCGTTCGCCCCCTCTCCCTCCCCCCCCTCCCCCCTCCCACTTTCCCCTGTGCCATCACATCTATGCAAGCACACACACACACGCGCACGCACACACGCACACACATACGCATACTGTTGGCTGCTGATGTTTTATGAACTGTGTGGCAGTGGTGCGGGGGGGGGGGGGGGCGGGGGGTGGTGGCGCCCGAGTGATGACTCATGGCTTTGGCGAGTGTTTGTGACGGCGACAGTGTGGTGGCGGATGAGGCGGCGCGAGTGGTGATCATGGGCCGCAAGACTTGGAATTCGATACCGCAGCGGTTGCGGCCGCTCAAAGATCGGGTCAACATTGTGGTGAGCAGGACGATGCTGGAGACGCCCGAGGGCGTGCATCTGGCGCGATCGCTGGACGACGCGCTGCTTGTAGCGTCGCTAGTTCCGCGGGTGGGCTTGGTCTCCGTTCTCGGTGGGTTCCAGCTCTTCGCAGAGGCGATGCAGGACCCTCGATGTACGTGGGTGGAGCTGACCGAGGTGCACACAGCGGTGCGCGAGGGCGTGGGCGCCGGGGCGGCCGTGGTGACCAACTGGCCAGGCGAGGTCGATCTGGCGGCACAGGGCTTCTTTGCGGAAGTCTCGCGGTCGGAGCGCCACGAGGAGAGCGGAATCGAGTTTGAGTACGTGCGTTACGAGCGCATCCGCGGGCCGAACCGCGGCGAGCTCGGGTACCTCGATCTCATCCGACGGGTTCTCGCCGACGGCTTTGAGCGCGACGACCGGACAGGAGTGGGCACCTTTTCCCTCTTTGGCGAGAAGCTGGAGTTTGACCTCGGCGACGGCTTTCCGCTCCTCACCACCAAGAGGGTCTTCTGGCGCGGAGTGGCGGAAGAGCTGCTGTGGTTTGTGTCGGGCTCGACCAACGCGAACGAGCTGGCGGCCAAGGGTATCCGCATTTGGGACGGCAACTCGTCGCGCGAGTACCTTGACTCGATTGGGCTCACTGAGCGTGAGGTCGGCGACCTCGGCCCGGTCTACGGCTTCCAGTGGCGGCACTTTGGAGCGGCTTACACTGACATGCATGCCGACTACAGCGAGGAGGGCGTCGACCAGCTGGCGCGGATCATCGAGACCATTACCACCAAGCCGCACGACCGGCGAATGGTCATGTCGGCGTGGAACCCGGCTGCGCTCGCTGAGATGGCGCTCCCGCCTTGCCACATGTTCTGCCAGTTCTACGTGGCCGACGGCAAGCTCTCGTGCCAGATGTATCAGCGGTCGTGCGACATCGGCCTCGGCGTGCCGTTCAACATTGCGTCGTACGCGCTGCTCACACACATGGTTGCACACGTGACGGGCCTGGGCGTGGGCAAGCTCACCCTCGTCATGGGCGACGCGCACGTGTACAAGAACCACGTCGAGCCGCTGCAGCGGCAGCTGGAGCGCTTCCCGCGCGCCTTTCCCTCGCTCCGGATCAACCGCGAGGTGGCTTCCATCGACGACTTTGACTTTACCGACTTTGAGGTTGTGGGCTACAAGCCCATGAAGGGCATCAAGATGCAGATGGCGGTGTAGCAGCCAGCCGTCGGGGGCGCGCATATAAATGGTATGCTATCAACCCGGGATGAAGAGCGACGGGTGCAAGACGTCGTCACGGCCACCTCAGCCTGCTACGCCTGCACATCGTTCTCGGCAAAGTGCCTGTGGATGACGTTGACAGAGACGTGGACAAAGCCCATCGATTCGGTCTGCAGGTTGAATCGGTCGAGCGGTGCGGTGACGACGTCGTCGTTGACCAGCTCGGGCGAACCGCCGAGGAAAAAGGCTTTGAGCGAGTCCCACCACGAGCGGGCCGGGCGCCAGGTGGCAATGTCCAGCTCGTGGGCGCCAGGCGCGGTGGGGAGATGGACAAAGCCGTAGCCGTAGAGCTCGTCGCGGCCGTAGCGGTCCTGGTGCCAGACCTCCACCTTGAGCCGCGGCCATCCCACAACCGTGGAGAGCGCATAGTGGACATCAAACGGATGGGCCCAAACAGTCGGCGCATCATCCGCCGGCGCATCCACCTGCGTCCGCCCGGACGTTGTTCCGCTGATTTTCCTCCAGCCCTCTGCCGCTGCATACGCCTCGCCGCCTTCTCCACCGCGCCCGATCACCGCGCCCGACGCGCCCACTTCGAGCGACCACTTGCAGAAGAGCGACGAAGATGGAAAGCCGGACGCGCCTGCGATCTCTCCAATGACATGAACCTCAGCCTGTAGGGGAGGGGGGAGGGGGGGAGGGGGGGGGGGGGGGGAAGGGGGAAGGGGGGGAGGGGTGAGTGCGTGGGAGGGAGGGGGGAGGGAGGGGAGGGAGGGCGGCAGGGAAAGGGACACGTACCATGGTGGTGCGTGTCTGTGAAAGTGGTGGTGGGAGTGCGGGGGTGGGGGTGGGAGTGGATAGGTAGGTAGGTGGTGGGTGGGGGGGGGGGGGGGGGGTGGAGTGTTGGGTATGGTGGTGGTGGTGGTGGTGGTGGTGGTGGTGGTGGTTGCCCTGTCGGCGCCAAATGGCGCGCGCGTTTGTTGGTTGGTTGGCAGGTGCGACGACTGGCGGGACGGCGGGGGCGGGCGGAAGGACGGCTAGTGGATTAGTGGTCATTGTGGTGGGAAAGAGAAGGATTTATCGGTTTCTCGGTGGAGGGTGAACCTTTTTTGTCGTTGGCTACACCGAGGCAGTGTGCTTGATGAGGTCGACGACGCGCTGCGAGTAGCCAGCCTCGTTGTCGTACCAGGCAACGAGCTTGACAAAGTTGTCCGAGAGGGCGATGCCGGCCTTGGCGTCAAAGATGGACGAGCGGGTGTCGCCGACAAAGTCGGAGGAGACCAGATCGTCGTCGGTGTAGCCGAGGATGCCGGCGAGCTCGGGCGAGGCGGCGGCGGCCTTGACCACCTCCTTGATGGCGTCGTACGAGGTGGATGCGCCGAGGCGACAGGTGAGGTCGACGACCGAGACGTTGGTGGTCGGGACGCGGAAGGCCATGCCGGTGAGCTTTCCATTGAGGGCAGGAATGACCTTGCCGACGGCCTTGGCCGCGCCGGTCGACGAGGGAATGATGTTGGCCGACGCCGCGCGCCCGCCGCGCCAGTCCTTGGCCGACGGCATGTCCACCACCCGCTGGGTGCCGGTCATGGCGTGGACGGTGGTCATGAGGCCTTCCTCGATGCCGAACTCGTCGTGGATGACCTTGGCAAGAGGTGCAAGGCAGTTGGTGGTGCACGACGCGTTGGAGAAGACGGCAACGTCCGGGCTGTACTCGTCCTGGTTGACGCCCATGACAAACATGGGCGCGTCACCCGACGGTGCCGAGATGACCACCCGCTCGGCGCCACCTTCCAGGTGCTGCCCCGCGCCCGCAGCCGAGGTGAAGGCGCCGGTCGACTCAACGACGTACTGCACGCCCGAGTCGCCCCAGGGAATGGAGCCGGGCTCGCGCTCCGCATGAACAGCGATGGGCGCGCCGTCGACAATGAGGGTGTTGGCGTCGGTGTCGGCCGTCACCGAGCCCGAGAACGTGCCGTGAACCGTGTCGTACTGCGCCATGTACCGCATGTATTCGACGTCGATGAACGGGTCGTTGATGGCGACGACGGTGACATTGGGGTCGGCGGCAGCGGCGCGCGCCACGAGGCGGCCGATGCGGCCAAAGCCGTTGATGCCGATGCGGATCGGCTCACCGCGAGCCTTGGCAAAGGTGGAGAGGTCATCGCCAGAGGCCGACGCGGCCTCGGCAAGGGCCTTCCCACCGGCGGCCATGATGGCGCCAAACGCGTCACCCTTGAGCGACGCGCCGCCGACAAGAAAGCCGTCGACGTCAGCCAGCCGCGCAAGATCGAGCGCGTTGCTGTCGTTGACCGAGCCGCCGTACATGATGCGGGCGGTGGCGGCGACCGACGGCGAGACCGAGTCGGCGACCAGGGCCCGGATGTGGGCATGCATGTCCTGCGCGGTCTCGGGAGTGGCGGTCTCGCCGGTCCCGATAGCCCACACCGGCTCGTAGGCAATGGCGACCTTCTCCCACGCGTTGGCCGGGAGCGAGCGGAAGAGCGGACCGAGCTGGTCAGCCACAACCTTGTGAGCGTTGCCGGCGTTGCGATCGTCGAGCGACTCGCCGACGCAAACCATGACGGCGAGGCCTTCATCCAGCGCAGCCAGGGCCTTTGCGGCCACCAGCTCCGAGTCCTCGCCCTGATCAGCACGGCGCTCCGAGTGGCCCACGATGGCCCACTCTGCGCCGACGTCCTTGGCCAGACTTGCCGGAGTCTCACCGGTGTGAGCGCCCGGGCCAGCCGCAGCCACATCCTGAGCGGCCAGAGCATAATCGGAACGAAGAGCAGCACGAGTGGCAGCAGCATGGACATCCGAGGGAGCGATGACAACCTGGACACCATTGTGAGAAGGGAGGGTGTTGAGCGTGCCCACTAGGTTCTTGATGGTGGCACTGCTGCCATTGGCCTTCCAGTTGCCTCCCACCAGGAAGCCACGCCCAGCAGAAGCACATGCCCCTGCCACCGCACTGAACGCACGGGAAGAGAGTGTCGTCATGGATGCGGAACGCAGCATGGTGATGTGGATCGGGATGAGAGGATGGGAGAGAGAAAGAGAGAAAGAGAGACTGGTGGTGTCCCGTGTCTATGGGTCGTGGGTCGCACTCGGCCATGCCGACGTGGCGGAGACGTGGAGCACTCGAAAGGGGCGGCACTAGTCCAAGCGGCGTTGTGGTCCTTTAGTATGGGCCGCGTGATGCATTGGATGAGGGTTGAGTTGATGGGACCATTGGGGCAGGGAAGAAGAGGATATGGGGGGGAGGGGGGGTCGCCTTAGTCTTATGCATGTGATCGTGCATGGCGGGGTGGGGGTCGTCGAGAGATGATGGCAGAGCGGGTGTGAGGCCGGATGGCCGAGTCATCGACGTCGTAAGTGACGTCGATGAGGCGGAGAGGCGCAAATCGCCCGTCGTTGGCGTAGCGCGGAACCATCTTTGCCAGATCAGGTGAGGGGACGTGCGGCTGGATGGTGTCTGGTACCGGGCCGGAGGCCTTGAACGAATGAGGGGCGGCGGAGGCGGCATGCGAAGAGTCGACGTTCCACTTGCGGCCAGGCATCTTGGCAAACTCGAGCGCCGATGGAACGCGCTTCTCCACAAACGCGTAGTTGGGGTCGTACGTCGCGCCCCCGGGCCCGCCGTCCTCGGTAGCAGTAGCCGGTCGGCCGGCTTTGGACTTGCCGGCTGCGGTCCGCGCCCGTGGCGGGAGCTTGACCGATGGAACTGCCGGCTCGATGGCGGCGTACGAGACGGCGTATGTGAGGTCATTGACCGGGAGCGCCGATGCTTGGTGGCCGGGCACCGACTCAAACCGCGGCTGGTCGCGGGTGCGCGGCTTGAGTACGTCGACATTGGGGTCGTAGAAAGTATCGATGGCCGCCCGTGGGGCAAGCGGCTTGCGTGGCAAGCACTTGCCGATGTCGACGCTGGGAATGTGGCGCCGGATCGCCGAGAGCGCCGGCGCATCCGGGCCCAGCGGCTGGATGTCAAAGGCGTCGGTCGGCGGCGCCCTTGCCCGCTGGACATCCGCTCGTGACAGCTGCTTCTCCATGTCCACCATGGATCGCGCCGAGAGCGCGGCCGACACAGACGGGTCCATGTACTCGTAGGCCAGATCTAGCGGCGCATCCAGCAGCGGCTTGCGCGGGAGTTGCTTCTCAAACTCGAGGGTGCCCGGCGCTGTCCGCGGCCGGAGCAGCGAGTCGTTGACGTAGTAAAAAGTGTCGACCGTCGGCGGCTTGCCGGGCTCCTTCCGCCCGGGCTGCTTGTCCATGTCGACAAGGCACGGCTCGCGAGGGCGGGCTAGCGCAGGCGTGTCAAGCGCCTCGGGAGAGGCAAACGCCACATCGGCCTTACCTGCTGACGAGCTCGGCCGGACAACAGCCGTCGACCGGAAGACCGGGTCCTCCAGTGATGCTTCATGCGCCCGCATCATCTGTCGCGGCGCCGCCGCCGCTGCCGCATCCTTGACCGCCGTCCACTCTGCCGCCGCTGCCGCAATCTCCTCTGACGACGCCGGCGGAACCCGTGAGTATGCGGTCCGCCGCGACGAACCCATACCTGCCGACCGCACTCGCGGCCGCATCACCGCATCCTTGGGCCGGTAGTGTCCAACCGGCGGCGGCGGGTCAGCGCGGCGGTCAAGCGCATCCCGCGACTTGGTGCGGAAGCCCCACGTCCCGTTCGACGCCGCAGCAGACTTGCGGTTCCGCGGCTGCCAGTGTAGTGAGACCGCGGGCGCGGCGCCGGCTGCCTCGGCATCCAGCGAGCCCTTCATCGTGCCCGGCCCAACGCTCTGCGGCTGCGGTCGTCCAGTCCTTTCTCTGCTGCCTGCCGCCGATGCGGGGCGCCCAACAGCCGGCCCAGCATCTGTCCCGCCACCTGCCGCAGCCAAGGAGCCAGCCGCAGTGGCCCGAGCCGCCGCCGCTGCTGCTGCTGCCGCCGCCGCCGCCGCCGCATCTCCACGCGGAGACGACGAAATGGCCTTTGCCCGGCCAGCATCGGCATGGTACGCATCTGGAGTCCGGATCGAGTTCTGCTGAGCAATGGCCATGTCCAGTAGAGCCAGATCAGCCCTCTTCCCCCGTCGTCGCCCACTCGCTCCCGTCCGACTTGCACTCGTCGGCCGTGTCTGTGCATACCGCGAGGTCACCGCCCGCCCAGCCCGCGACACTGACGCCACTGGCCGCAAGACCCGAGGGTCCACCGACGACGTTGTCTGCGCAGTGAGGACCATGGTACGCCGTGGGGTGGTGGGGCGTGGGTGAGGTGGGGGAGAGGAAGGGAGGGGGGAGGGGCGGAGGGGGGGCGGGGGCGGGTGTGTGCCGCCGGTGCGGCCGTTGACAGCTGAGAGAAACCGAATTGGCCGCGCTGCACGTGTCGCGGCGGTGGAAGGGGGGAAGGGGGGGAGGAGGGGGGATGGGAAGATGCAGTAAATGCGGGAGAACGGATGGATGCAAGATGCAATGGTGGATGCGGGGGATCGGGTGGATGCAAGGTGCAGTGGCGGATGCACGGGGTTGGGTGGATGCAGAGTACAATGGATTTAGAGCTACGCTTTTCTCCGGCCTCATCAGCTGAAGAGCTTGGAGAGGAAACCCTTCTTCTTGGGCTCGAGGAAGCGAAGAGGGATATCCTTGCCGAGGAAGCGGTCAACAAAGTCGCGGAAGGCGCCGGAGCAGTCAACCTCGTTGGGATCCTGCATGACGACGGGCTGGCCGAGGTTGGTCGAGGTGAGGACGGCCTCAGAGTTGGGGATGACGCCAAGGAGCGGGATGCCAAGCATCTCGGAAATGTCCGAGACCGAGAGCATGTTGGCGTCAGCGACCCGCTCAGGCTCGTACCGAGTGATGAGCAGGTACGCGTCGATGGGCTCGCGGCCGTCGGCGGCGCGCTTGGACTTGGACGCCAGCAGGCCGATCATCTTGTCCGAGTCGCGCACAGACGACAGCTCCGGGTTTGTGCACACAATGGCCTCGTCGGCAAAGTACATGGCGTGGTGCGCACCAGACTCAATGCCTGCCGGCGAGTCGCAGAGAACATAGTCAAACTGCTGCTTGAGCTGGTTGATGACCTTCTCGACGCCCTCGAGCGTGAGCGCAGTCTTGTCACGCGTCTGCGACGCCGCAAGCACATACAGGTTGTCGTTGCGGCGATCCTTGATCAGTGCCTGCCGGAGCTCTGCCTCGCCCTGCAGGACGTTGACAAAGTCGAAGACCACCCGGCGCTCCATGCCGAGGTGCAAGTCGAGGTTGCGCAGGCCGATGTCAAAGTCGATGGCCACCGTCTTGTGCCCGAGCTCCGCCAGCCGGTACGCCATCGATGCCGACGTCGTGGTCTTGCCCACTCCGCCCTTGCCCGACGTGACCACCACCACACGGCCCTCGCCCTCGCCGCCGTCGCCGCCCTTCACCTTGCGCGCCGCTGCATGGACCCGCGCCAGCCCCACACGGCCCAAGCCTGCAAGCCCTGTAAGCCCACAGCTGCTCCTCATTGCTCCGCGCACTCCGTTCAGCATGCTTCTGCTTCAGTCTGCTCTCACAATGCGCAAGTGTGGTGGTCTTCCCTCCCGACCTCGTCCTCTCCCTGTCCCCCCCCCTCCTTCCCCTCTGCTCCTTCGCCGCGTCATGGGCCCGTCTTGGCGCCAAACCGGCGTTCACCGGCACACCGCAGTCTGAAACCACGACCTTTTTTCGCCCCAGCTCGGCCAGCCGCCCGCCGTTTTCCTCATCTAACCTGTGCCCACAGGCTCCCGTCGAGTCGTGCGCTTGTGCATGAGGTGTGCAGTATATGTGCGGTCTGCAGTTGCGCAGTAAGTGAGCGTCGATGGGCACGATCAAAAACATGCGGGGAGGAAGCAGGGAGGGGCTGGCCGTCTTTTGTTGTGGCTTTGATCAAAGCCCGATCGATCTGGTGGTACCCGATCACGACCACCGCCTCCACCTCGCCCCCCCCCCACCCCCCCACCCACACCCGCACAGGCCCACGGCCCACCACACCACGCCCACGCCCACCACTACACACCCGCCACCTAATCCAACAACCCCTCCTCCTCCTTTCCTCCCCTCTCCCTCTCGCCCCCCCCCCCTACCGCACACAGCCACAGGCAGCCAGTTGGCGCCAAGACCGGCCATGAACCGCAACGTGGTCTTCTTCGAGACCTCGCCGCTCGAGGTGACAGACGCAGTGACCAACATGGTCAACGAGTATGTGTGCAATGCTGTGGACGCCATGGAGGCGGCCATCATCAAGCGCATCCGGAAGAAGGCCGTGGCAGAGTCAGTCCAGGCCAAGCTCACAGCCGCAGCCACCACGGCGCTCAACGACTACGCCGACGCGCTGAGGTCGGCGCTGGATGCCAACCTGGCGGTGTTTGAAAAGTATGCCCTGCTCAAGATCTTCAACGTCCCGCGCGAGTTTGATGTACCCGAATACAAGCTGCCGAACAAGCTCTACACCGACGACGACGAGGCCGAACTCGACGCTGCGCTCGAGGCTCGCCGTAGCCGCGCCGCCCGCCTCCGCTTCCGCAACAAGATCATGCGGGCCGAAATCGAACTTACAACATCCTCCAACCAGCGCCTCTCGTACGTCTCTGAGCAGATCGTCGCCATGAAGGCCGGCGCCCGGGCCCGTGCGGTCGAAACCCAGGACATTCCGCGCCTCACCTCGGGCGCCGTCGAGTCGATCATGGAGCTCCGCGAGCTGATCGAGAAGCTCACCACTGCCCGCCCGGCCCTCGCCGCATTGCTCACGGCCGTTCCAACGGCCTCGAGCGCTCGCGCCGAGTTTGCCCGCGATCGCGCCGCCATGGACATCGAGTGAGCCGCGCGTGGCCCAACCCGCTAATTGAAGTACCCTACCGCAGGCACCGCAGCTGCGCTACACGAGGCTCACCTTGCGCTGGCGCTGCTGGATGCGGCGAAAGGCCTCCAGGACGTGCGGCGGTTGAAGCGCAACGACCGTTTCAAAGACGCCGGTCCGCGGCGCGGCGC
>NW_013657668.1:48491-75887 GCF_000142905.1 Thecamonas trahens ATCC 50062 | reverse complement strand
TGACCGCTGCGGCGTCGGCCACAGCCTTGACATCGAGCGCGAGGAGGGTGACGTCGCGGACCCGCTCACGGCCGAGGTGGGCCACCAGCTCGAGCGCAGGATCGGTCATCTTGATACCAAACCGTGCGAGCGCGAGCCAGGTCCGGAAGTTACGCTTGCGCTCCCGGCTGCCACGGAAGAACGACTGCTTGCGCGAGTCGGCAAACTCAAAGTACTCCTCCTTGGAGAGGTCCTCGGTCAGCTCGACATCTTGCTTGAGCCGCTTGCGGTGGTACAGGTGGCGGATGTCGAGCGCCCGGTCGATGCTCGCCTCGATCTTGTCGGGGTGGACGCCAGTGTACTCGAGCGCGTCCCGCGGGAGCTGATACACAAACGACATGAGTGTATGGGTGTTGCGCTTGCGCTTGCGCTGCGACTTGTGTGCAGCAGCGAGCGCTGCAGCCTTCTTCTGGGCCATCTCCTCGGTCACCAACTCGTGTCCGCCGTCGTCGTCCTCGGCCTCGTCGTCGTCGTCTTCGCCATCGTCATCAGCCTCGCTCTCGCCGTCGTCACCGACATCAGCCTCATCGTCGTCGTCATCGTCGTCACCCAGTGCCATGTCACCGTCCCCGTCGCCGCCATCACCGTCGCCCGGGCCAGCCTTCTCGGCCTGCGACCTGGCGGTCTTGGCGTCGAGAAAGAAGGCCACATGGGCGTGGACAGCCGGCTCACCACGGGTGCTAAACACCACGTCGTCGACCGAGACCTTGCTTGCACCATTCCGCTGAGCTGTGCCTACCGCCTTGTTCAACAGCTGCAGCATGTACTTGCGGGCAATGTCCAGCATCAGCTCCACAGCCTCCGAGTCGGACGTCGCCGAGTCGCCGGCAGACCGCATCATGTCCGCCACCACCTTGACCATCTCCCGCTGGACCGTGTCGTCCTCTTTGTTTGCCATGGCTTCTTCACCTGTGCGTGTATGGGGGGGAGGGGGGGGGGGGGAGGGAGGAGGCTGGGAGTTGGGTATTGGGCGTGCGGCGAGCGACGTGTAGTCTCTGCCGGTGGGGTGGCGGTCGGCCGACTGTGGCCGGTGGTGGTGGTGGTGGTGGTAGTAGTCATGAGCCTGGTCATGATGGTGCGAGATTTAACAAGATGGTAGTAGGTAGTAGTTGTATGGTTGTATGGTTGTGAACAATCTGTCTAAGCTTGCGCCTGCTCCTGCTCCTGCTCCTTAGCCAGCGCGTCGGCGAGCATGTTCTTGCGCATGGCTGCGAGACTGTTGTCGCCGCCGGCCGCTTCGACCTCGGCGGCCTTGGCGGCGGCGAGCTGGGCGACCTCGGCATCAGATGAGACGCCGGCAAGGGCGATGGGCTCGAGCTTCTGAATCGGCTTGACGCCACTGTCGGTGACCTCGGAAGCCTTGGACTTGATCTCCTCGGGCGTCATCTCGGGTGCGTTCTCAAAGCACGTCTGGTTGCAGAACTTGCGCCCGGCCGACGTCACATACGACACGCCCAGCTCCGCCGAGCACGTCCGGCAGACAAAGCATGCCTTGTGGTAGGTATCCTCCCCAGCCGTCACCACCGCGCCCTCGGTTGCCGGCTCGCCGCAGGCAGCACACGCCAGCGAGTCCTTCCCGTTGGCGCAGGCCACGTTGCAAAACGGTTTGCCATCGGCCACAGTAAACTGGCCCGATGCAAACTGACTGCCACAGTGTCCGCATTTGAAGCACTCATTGTGCCACGAGGCGTCCAGCGCCGTGATGTATCTGCGTAACAAGCAGAGAGCCCCGGCCACCGATCATCGCCACCGCCACCGCCACCGCCACCGCCATCACCACCACGTCCATCACATGTAAGCTATATGCCTGTTCCCCCTCCTCCTCCCCCTTCTCCGCATTCCTCCCCCCCCCCCCCCTGCCTTCCCCCTTCCCTCCCCCCTTCCTTCCTCTCCTCCCTATTGCGTACGCCCCCTCCAGAGCCTGCGTGCAGCCGTGGCAAGTCGACGCCATGTTTCAGGTGAATTCAAGCGAGAAGCGTGCCACAGTGCGAATGAATGGTCCAAGACGAAGCCCAATGACTGTCATTGACCGATCATTGGCCGATCATTGTCAAAAAGCCAAAGCGACAACCAGAGTATCAACCAAAGGAGCAGCCAGGTCGAGGAAGAGGTGAGCGAGTGCGAGAGGAGGTGAGCTTTCGCACTGGCCGCGCTACCATTGCCATTGGCACCGCTCTCTCCTCTCTCACCATGTCTTCTATTGGAACTGGGGTACGCTGTGCATGAGTTGGATGGGTTTGGAGGGAGGGAGGGAGGGGGGGGGGGCGAGTGGGCTGGCTGGCTGGCTGGCTGGCTGGCTGGCTGGCTGGCTGGCTGGCTGGCTGGCTGGCTGGGCTTTGGTGGCAGGTCGCTCCCGTTTCACACTTGCTCGGTGAAGAACGTGGCTACCTCGGCAAACGCTGGGGAAGTGTGGGAGGAAAGAATGAGGGGTTGGAGGAGGAAATGGTAGTGGGGGGGGAGGAGGGGGGAGGGATGGGGGGGGATGGGGGGGATGGGGGGGATGGGGGAGGGGAGGGGAGGGGAGGGGGGAAGGGGAGCAGCTGGCGAGGTCTTTCGGCGGGTGCGGCCGATTCGGCCGACAGGTCGCACTCGGTCTGGCACGCGGGATAGAGAGGGAAAGGACTAACGAGGGGACGAGGGTGGGCATGCGGGATGTGATGCGGATGCTGTGGGAATGTGTAGTACGACCTCTCGTCGACGACGTATTCGCCGGACGGGCGGGTGTTCCAGGTGGAGTACGCGTCCAAGGCTGTGGACAACTCGGGCACTGCGGTGGGCATTCGCGTCTCGGATGGGGTGGTGTTTGGGGTGGAGAAGCTCCTCATCTCGCCGATGCTCCTGCACGGCTCGAACCGTCGGGTGTCGACCATTGGCCGGCACATTGGAGTCGCGTCGTCGGGCCTTGTGGCCGACGCACGGGCGCTCATCAACCGCGGTAACCAGGAGGCAAACGCGTGGAAGTCGACGTACGGCGAGGAGATCTCGGTCAAGGTCCTCACTGAGCGGCTGGCCTCGTTTGCGCAAGTCTACACGCTGTACGGCGGTGTGCGCCCGTTCGGCTGTGCCCTGCTCCTCGGCTCGTGGACCGAGGCCGCGGGCCCGCAGCTGTACATGATCCAGCCGTCCGGCGAGGCGTACGGCTACTTTGGCGTTGCCGTCGGCAAGGGCAAGGCCGCGTGCAAGACCGACATCGAGAAGCTTGACCTCGAGTCGATGACCTGTGAGGAGGCTGTTGTTGAGATCGCCAAGATGATTCACTCTGTCCACGACTCGGACAAGGACAAGGAGTACGAGCTTGAGCTCTCGTGGGTCTGCCGCGCCTCAGGCGGCCGCCACCAGCTCGTCCCGGCCGAGCTGCGCGACTCGGCGCTCGCAATAGCGACGGCCGAGTCCTCCGACGACGACTCGTCGTCTGATGACGACTGATGCGCGTGCCTCTGTGTTGTGTCTTTGCGAGTGAGCGCAAGACAAGTAGCCGGAATGAAAACGAATCCCCATCATCGCGCTTTGTGCAGCGCCACGAACCGCTCGGGCCCCGACCGCCGCCAACTGCGAGCGTTCGCGCAGGCAGGGCGTGCCACTCGTCTCCACGAGGCCACGTCATGTCCATGTCCCACACACAGTCGCGTACTGCTCGGGCCCGGGATGACGTCTACGACGAGAGCCCGAGTGGAGAGCATCAACAGCGCTCCCGTTCGCACCGCCACAGCTCGCGACGCAGCGAGCTGGCGGGCAAGCGGCGGCGGAGCGAGCGGAGCGGTCGGAGGAAGCGGAGCGGTCGGAGCGAGCTTCACAACAGCTCACAGAGTATGCAGGGCTACAAGAAGACTCGCCGTACCGTCAGTGCTGTTGGTGGCGTCGGTTCTGTCGGTGTTGGTGGCGGCTCAAGTGCGGGCGCGGGCGCAGGCGCGGGTGGGGGGTGGGCAAGCACCGGACGATGCCAGAGGCTGTGGCGGAGCTACTCGCGAGTCGCAGGTCGTGATGTGGATCAGAGCCATGGGCGGAAGCGTATCGCCCGGCCGCTCGCCGCAGAAGAGCCGCGAGGGCGCCGGTGATGTTGCGGACGATGCTGGCGGGCTTCCGGTCTCGTCACATTTGCATCCGCAGCATCACGAGTGGAAGCTGGCTGCCGGGCGAGCAAGGCGACGGTTCTCCGCCGAGATGGCCAAGCGACGGCGGGTGCTGTCGGGCGGCAAAGTGGCCGACAAGTCGCGAGACAAGGTGTACGCCACGCTTGATGCAGCGATGTCGGTCCAGACAGGGAAGATCTCGCTCCGCAGCCACGGGCTGGCCAAGCTCGAGCCGAGCCTCATTGTGTTCATCAAGCACGCCGAGGATCTCAACCTCGCGTCAAACATGCTGACCGAGCTTCCGGTCGCCTTTGGTGAGCTCTCGTTTCTCACGCGACTCAACCTCAACCACAACGCACTGCGGTCGCTGCCGGACGTCTTTGACAAGCTCCCGTCGCTAGAGTGGCTCTACTGCCGTGGCAATGCATTGGAGACGCTGCCGCCATCGATGGCGTATCTGACTCGGCTTCGCGGCCTCCAGCTCGGGGCTAATAGATTCCGCAAGCTTCCCCCGTGGACGGTTGCGCTCAAGAGCCTCATCACGCTCGACATATCGTTCAACACCCTGGAGGCCATTCCGCTCGAGCTCGGATCGCTGCACAAACTCAAGGAGCTTTCGCTGCTTGGTAACCCACTCAAGGCTGCGTCCGACATTATGCTTGCGCAGACTGGCGACATCGGCGCGATTGTGGCAGCTATGCGCGAGCTTGCGGCCGACGACGACGCAGAACCCCCCGCACGGTCGGCCGTGGGTGGGACGACTGAAGGCTCAGCCGTGCCTCCGCCAGCGCCCGAACTGGTACCGACGCCGTCGCCATCGCCGACCAAGTCACGGACCCGGCGACGGGTCAAGACCGTCAGGCGAGTCGGAACCGAGTCCAAGGCTGTGCAAGTCAACTTGGTCGACCTACCGCCACTTGCGGTGCGCGATTGTAATGGGAACGAGGCGAGCTGTGAGGGCACCGCGACGTCGACCGCACAGGCGGCAGCGGAGATCAACACTGTGCTCCGCGAGCAGCTTGCCGCCATGACGACTCAGATCGAAGCTCTGGTGCTCGATGAGACAGGCGATATTGGTCCGGCGATTCGGTACCACTCGGCAGCGCTGAGCGAGGAGATGCAACTCCTGGAGCTACATCCCAAAGCCGGCGACACGGCGACCCACCAGCTGCGGGCCCAGGTCCGTGACCTGACGTCGAGCCTGGCAGAGGCGCGGGCGCGGGGTCGGACAACCGGCCGCATCGCTGCCTTGACCCGCCACAACGAGCAGCTGTTGCGACAGGTGCAGATGGCGCGCAGCCGTCGTCAGGGACCGGACCATGCCGAGACGCTCGTTTGCCGCCAGCTCTCTTCGCGTGCGCGGATGCTCGGCGCCGAGCTGCAGGTCCGCCAGGCAAGTGGGGCGGCGGAGCGGCAGGCAGCGCTGGCGACTCAGTCTGCTGTGCTGGCAGACGAGCTCGGGGCGTGGGCTAGTGGCGTGCCAGAGAGTGAGCTGCCTGTGGACACCGATGAACATGTGCTGCGGCAGCAGATTGGCGAGCTGGAAGCGGCACTCGGCGACGCGGCGTCTGACACGAATGACGAGCCGTCGTACGCTGCGGCTGCGATCCACAACGCGGCACTCGCAAAGCATGTGGCGCTATTGCACGAGCGCGCGATGGAAGAGCATTTGCCACAGCTCGGTGAGGCCGAAATTGTGTTGCCAGACACCCCGCCCGCCGACGCCGGGATGGAGCAAGTGAGCGTGGGCGTCGAGGCCAAGCTGTGCGGCTGCTTTGACATGGAGTCTGTGATGCGGGTTGGAGGCGATGACGGTGACGGCGGACTGAGCATGGAGACAGACGTCAGCTGCGAGCTACTGCCACCGGTGCCGCAGAGCGGCATTGTGTCAACGCCGCTGAAGCAGACGCCGGGCTTGTTGCTGGTGACGAGTGAGGGCGCCGAAGGCGCGATTGCGGGCGAGAGCGAGAGCGAAGGCGAGTTTGACAACGGTGAGCTTTCACCGGGCGAGCTGCGGATGATGACGACTGCACTTGAAGAGGAGAGGCGGCGAGTGGCCGAGACCATGACGGTCTTCCAGCAGTACTTTGAGGAAGCGTCGTGTGCGCTGCTGGAGCAGGAGGATCGCGAGCGCCAGCTCGCGCACGAGCGACTGACGGTGGCGTCGCAAGGTGTGGGCAAGATGCAGCAGTCTGTCGACGCGCTGCTGAAGCTGCTACTGGACATCGGAACACGAGCGGACTCGAGCGCGCAGTCAACGCTTGTCGCGGGCATGATGAGCACGATTGGCAACCTCGACGACATCATGCCTGGAGTGGTGAACACAGTCATTCCACCGGCGGCAGCCATTGCCGAGGTCGAGCCGAACGACGGCGCGGCCGAGCTGCAGGCTGCTGCGCGGCTGCTGTCGGAGAAGCTGACCAAGCTCTGCGAAGAGATCATGGCTGTGGAGAAAGAGACGGTGATGAGCTTGTCGCGGTCGGCCGAAGCAGGCGGTGGGGATGCGAGCGAGGGCACTGCGCCGGTGGCGGCTCCGCTGAGGTCGACACAAACCGAGCTCGAGCTCATCGACTCGATCAACATGTCCAAGGACGAGCTCGGGCTGGGCAGTGGGGATGAGGACGGTGAATCGTTTGTCTCGAGCGGAACCGAGAGCGAGGGCGAGCAGGCGGCCAGCGTTGGGCCGCCAGGTCTACTTGCCTCGGGCTCGTTGGTGAGCATGCTTGCGCTGGAGGAAGCCGACGAGGGCATGTTTGATGCGGCTACCTCGCTCTTTGACTCGATCAACGTGCTGCTTGTTAAGCGGTCACTGCGGCCGATGCAGGAGCCGCGCAAGTTCCTCACCTCGGTCCGGGCGAAGCGGCGGTCGTCGATGGTGTCGCTTACGCAGAGCCTGATCCGATCGCGGTCGCGGCCGCACATGCGGCACGAGGCTCTGCGGGCGGCGCAGCCGCTGCGCAAGATGAGCATGCCGTACGCACTGCACCCGCGACAGTCGCCGGTGTCCCGGGACGACGCCACGCAGGTCAGATCAACACTTGTCGGATCGGACCCATCGATGGGCCGTGACATCACGCTCGCCCGCGCGCTTGTCGATGCGGAGCGGGCAGCTGATGAGGCGTTCCAGGTCAGTCTCGCCGACGCCGGCCCGTCTGGTGAGGAGATCTCCCGCTTCCCGAGCGGTGCCGGCAGTGGCACCCAGAGTGGCTCCGGGAGTGGCTCCGGGAGTGGCTCCGGGAGTGGCTCCGGGAGTGGCTCCGGGAGTGGCTCCGGGAGTGGCTCTGGGAGTGGCTCTGGGAGTGGCTCTGGGAGTGGCTCTGGTAGCGGAAGCTCCCGCGATTCTGACGGTGGCCGGTCGGATGATGGCGATCTAGATGCAAGTCATGGTGGCCAGTCAGAAGACAGTTCGGCCAGCGGTGGTTCGGGCGATTACCCGGCAGCTGGCTTGGGCTCGGCAGCTGGCTCGGGCTCGGCAGCTGGCTCGGGCTCGGGCTCGGGCTCGGGCTCGGCAGCTGGCTCGGGCTCGGGCTCGGGCTCGGCAGCTGGCTCGGGCTCGGGCTCGGGCTCGGGATCCGACGACTCCGGATCTGATGACAGTGGCGATGGAGTGGCGTAACTCTGCCGCTGTAGGCGGCGACATGGCCAGTGCGTGTAAAGTGCTCGCCCTGTTGTGGCGCAGTCAACGGTTGCAGCGATTGGGTCCATTGTTGTCGGGAAGAAATGAATTCCTTCGCAGCGGCAGCATGTGCGACGCGGCACCTGACAAAACCAGGGCCGCAATCCGCCGCAAGTGACCGCGACCAAGGACAGCCACACAGAGACCAACCAATTGACCATACACTCAACGTAACCAATCAACACCATGAGCACTACTTCTGCAGAGAACAACGAGCTGGCGCGCGAGCTGGCGTTTGCGGCGCACATCGAGAGCCTGGACGAGATTCGTGGGGACGCACGGGCGACGGTCGACGCTATCGATGCCTACTGCTGGGCCGGACAGTGGATGATGAATGTCGGCGATGAAAAGGGCCAGATCGTGGACGCTGCCGTCGCGGAAGCCGCACCTGACGTCATCATCGAGCTCGGGATGTACTGCGGGTACTCGGCGCTGCGGTTCGCTTCGCGGACTCCGGCCACTACCAAGATCTTCTCCATCGAACCGCATGCTGGTCGCGCTGCAGTGGCCAAGCGGGTCTTTGCCCATGCCGGCGTCTCGGATCGCATTGTCTGGCTCGAGGGCACCGCCTCGGACGTCTTTCCCTCTCTCCTCAACAAGATCCGTGTCGAGCTCGGGCTCGACTCCGACGCCTCGCCGGGCAAGCTCCTGTTCTTCTTTGACCACGTCAAGGGCGCGTACAAGCCCGATCTCATGCTCGGCGAGAGCCTCGGCCTCTTTCCCGAAGGCGCCGTTGTCGTGGCTGACAACGTCATCTTCCCGGGCGCGCCCGACTTTCTGGAGTACGTCCGCGCCTCCGACAAGTGGAGCACAACTTTCCATGCTTCACATCTTGAGTACTCCAAGGACGAAGACGGCATCGAGGTCTGCATCCGCGTCGCCGCCTGATCCGATGGATCGCGCCAGAGCGCAGCCGATCATGAGCTGCCCGCCCAACCACGCCCCAGCGGCCGCCACGGTCATCACCGCCTCATGAATACGATGCCGCCCAACCATCGTTCATAAACACTATTGCTGCGCCGCAATTGCCGGCTCCCCCATCAGCTGGTCCACACGCATCATGCGCGCCAGTGTACCTGGTGCCAGGGTGTCTGCCAGGTGGCCCCAGTCGGCCAGCCGCTAGCCGTCAGCCTCCCGGTCACCCCACCCCACTCACCAGCTTCGGCCAGCATGTCCGAGCTTGACCGGCAGATTGAGCGACTGCTCAACTGTGAGCACCTTCGAGAGTCCGAAGTGAAGACACTGTGTGCCAAGGCTCGTGAGATTCTTGTGGAGGAGGCCAATGTGCAGAATGTCGATGCCCCTGTGACCGTACGTGACAAGGCGAGGAGGTCATCCTGCCTGGCTGAGGCAGGGGGGGGGGGGGGGGGAGGAAGAAGGGGAGGGAAGGGGAGGGAAGGGGAGGGAGGGAGGTGATGGTAGTATGACAGTGAGTGCGTGGGTGTGCGTGGGCAGGTGTGTGGGTATGGGTGCGGATGCGTGTGGCGGTGCGTGTGGCGGTGCGGGTGACCAAAGGCAGGGAAGGTGTCCCCTCCCAGGTGTGGGCAGGGGGGCAGGGGGGCAGGGGGGGCAGGGGAGGCGGGGGGGCACGGATACGCACTCATGTATGGTCCATGTCTGTCTGCGTGTATAACTATATGTATGCCTGTGACTAGGGTGGGGGGGGGGGGGGGGGGGGTGGACGTGGTCGGGGCGGGAGGGTGTAGGTCTGTGGTGACGTCCATGGTCAGTTCTACGACGTCAAGGAGCTGTTCAAGGTGGGCGGACTCTGCCCGGAGACCAACTATCTGTTCATGGGCGACTTTGTGGATCGTGGCTTTTACTCGGTCGAGACCTTCCTGCTGCTGCTGGCGCTCAAAGTGCGGTACCCGGATCGGATGACGCTTCTTCGCGGCAACCACGAGTCGCGGCAGATCACCCAGGTCTACGGCTTCTACGACGAGTGCCTCCGCAAGTTCGGCTCGGTCTCGGCATGGCGGTACTGCACGGAGATCTTTGACTACCTCCCGCTCTCTGCGCTCATCGAGGGCCAGATCTTTGCCGTCCACGGTGGCCTCTCGCCGTCGCTCAACACATTGGATCAGATCCGGCTGCTCGACCGCAAGCAAGAGGTCCCGCATGACGGCGCCATGTGTGACCTCATGTGGTCGGACCCTGAGGAGCAGGTGGACGGGTGGGGCCTCTCGCCGCGCGGCGCAGGCTACATCTTTGGCGCCGACGTTGTCTCGCAGTTCAACCACACCAACGACCTCAGCCTCATTTGTCGCGCCCACCAGCTGGTCATGGAAGGCTACAAGGCCATGTTTTCACAGTCACTCATCACCGTCTGGTCCGCTCCCAACTACTGCTACCGCTGCGGCAACGTCGCTGCCATCCTCGAGTTTGATGAGAACCTCAACAAGAACTTTCTCATCTTCTCCGCCGCGCCTGCTGACCAGCGCGGCTCGCCAGCCAAAAAGGCTACCCCGGATTACTTCCTCTAAACTCGCTCTCGTTGTACCAAACTGCCAAGCCGCCAAGCCGCCAAGCCTCCGAGCCGCCGAGTTGCTTACACGCCGGCCTCGACTCGCTCCGCCGCCCGCCCGCCCCACCGCCACTCTCTCGTCGCCCTCGCCACACACTCATCTCATCTATGCCTCTGACCGCCACTCAGCGAGCGGCGCGACTGCCGTGGGCAGACGTGGTTGCGCTTATCTGGTTTGCACTCGACGCAGTGACGCATCTGGTCCTTGAGGCCTCGTACCTGTACTACGCGCTGCTAGTGCCTGGCGGGGCGGCGAGCTCTGACTCTTGGGCCGCCTCCATCTGGGTAGAGTACGGCAAGGCAGACACCCGATGGGCTGGCAACGACCCAGGAGTGGCTGCTCTTGAGCTACTCACAGTCTTTATCGCCGGTCCGCTCGCGGCCTGGCTCTGCTGGGCCATCTGGACCCGACGCGCTGATCGCCACGTCTGGCAGGTTGTCATCTCGGTCATGGAGCTGTACGGCGGCGGCATGACGTTCATCCCCGAATGGATCGCAGGCTCGCCCTCGCTCCGGACCCATCATCCGGTCCTCACCTGGGTCTATCTCGCCTTTATGAACGGTGTCTGGGTCTACGTCCCGCTCGTTCTCCTCGCCGAGTCGATCCCCATCCTCATCGCCGCCTGCGACGCCACCTCGGTCCCGGTCGCCCCGGCCTATCTCTCCTCGGCATGGCACACCTCGGTCGCCGTCATCCTCGCCATCTACGCCGTCGCCGTCCCGCTCATCCTCGCCACCATGTCGCCCGAGCACCCTATGGTGTAGCCATCCGGGACCTCTACCCCCGCAACCCAAAGCCGAAACTCCTAGTCGTGGTCCTCTTGCTACTCATCACTCCGTCCCCGATCACCCGATCACTCGGTTCCCCCACCTCGTCTCCACATTCCCTTCCCCCAGCCGCACAGCGACTCGCCGCCGCCAACCGATCCCACCCACTCTCCCCACCCCTCCCTGTCCCACTCCCGCACCGACACGCACACTCACACACACACCACTCCACCCATACGCACACACACACCACACACACACACACACACATACCCACACTCTTCCCATGCCCAAGTACTAGTACGCCCTACGCCCCTCCCTCCCTCCCACCCACCCCCCCCCTTCCCCCCTCCCCACTCACCCCCTCCCCCCTCCCATACACACAGCTGCGACTACTGCGACAAGTTCCTGGTGCGGGGGACGGCGAGTGAACGGATCTCGCACAACACCGGATGGAGGCATACGGATGTGGTGCGGCAGTACTACCAAGAGTTGCTGGATGAGGTGCCCAGACTCAAGGCTCTCTCGGCTAGCATTGCCGTCAAAGCCGTCTTCGATACTCCACCGCCCAACATGAGGCACGGGTCTCCGCCCGAGGAGTTTGTGGCGCCCAAGGATTGGGACTCGCCGCCGCCGCCTATGGTCCCGCTGCATGTCTTGGGTCTTGGTGGTCCTCCGGCTCATGGCCATCCGCTCCATCCTCATCAACCACATCCGCACATGGCTCCCCTCATGCAGCAGCATCCGCCGCCGCATCACATGATGCAGCACCCGCCGCACCCGGGCATGCACATGCCCATGTCCATTCCCGGTGGCCATGCCATGCCCATCCATCCCCAGCAACAGATCCACCCCGCACACTACCCCCCGCATATGGCTGGTCCCCCTCCTGCGGCCGCCTATCCTGTCCCGAGCCCGTATCCGGGAGCGCATCCTGCGCACCAAGCCCACGCCATGCCGCCGCAGCACCAGCAGCAGTTTCCGCCTCAGGATCCCGCCGCAGCTGCCGCTGAGCAGGCAAGGGTCCAGGCCCGCATCCACGCCGCTGCCGCCGCAACAGGCGCCAACCCCCACGACGCCTCCCGCAAGCGGGCACTGGAGCCCGAGCCGGAGAACGCCCCTGCCCTAGGCCAAGACCCCAGCAAGCGCCAGAAGACCCTCGCGTCCTCGTGATCCTGCCGCACACCGTACACCGTTCATCGCGCAGCCACGCACAACCACGCGTAACCACGCACAACCACGCTCCTTTATCGTATCCGTACGCGCATGAGCATCATCAATCAACATCCAACAAACCAAACGTCCCATGACCAACCTGCAGATCCCCCCGTCACACTATCAGTGTTCATCATAGTAATTGCCCCCCACCCACCCCCCCCTCTTCCCTCCTCCCCGCGGTGAAGGAGGGATCCCTTCCCTCTGGCAGCAGCTGCTGCTCAACTCCCCACCACCGCCACCGCACACCCGACGCTGGCCAGACCCACCCAAATCACACCACCATGTTCCGGGCGACACTCACATATGCCGCCGCTGGAGGAGGAGCAGGAGGAATTCTTGCTTGGTTTCTCGTCCCGCGCAATCCGGCTACCCCACCTGCTCGTCCCTCACGGCCGCTCCTCCCGCCGAGCGACGCCCGAATGATGCAGACGTCGGCAGAGCGATTGGACGAGTCTGAGGCAAGAGAGATCGTTGACACAAAGGTAGAGACGCTTGTGGCTGCTGGCGTTCCGATCCTGGCTGCAGAAGCACACGCTCGCCTCTGCTCGCCTGATATCGATCCAACAGGCCGATGGGCGCTGCCGGAGAGCATTGCGTCGAGGACATGGACCGAGGATCTTGCCAATGGCTCACGCCGGCTAGTGACGTTGCGGGCACTGGCGCGCGAGCCGGCACTGTCGCCGGCGGCGCGCATGACGCGTGCGGTGGATGCTGGCGCCTTGGTTCTCGCTGGCGCACTCTCGGCCGCTCTCGGCTCGCTCATCGGCTCGCCGTTCATCCTTGCCCGCGGCCCGGCCTCGCTCGCCGCCGCCGCCCGAGCCGCCCCGGTCCGTCTCGGCCTCTCGTGGGCGGCACGCGTCCTGCTTCCGGCCGTTCTCGTCTTTCCTCCGCTTGCATCGGGCCTCATCTTTGGCATCGACGCTCTTGTGCCGACGCTACGGTACGAGAGCAACGACGGCTTCTCGCCGCGCTTCCGCCAACTGGCGTACGTGGTGCCCGGCATGGTCGTTGCCCGGACGGGCGCGGCCACCAATCCGATGGTTGGTGTAGAGACGTTCTTTGATCCGCGCCAGCCCGACGGCGGACAAGCTTCACTCGTGGCTCCACCATCCGACGCGCCCGATGCCTACGGCAAGGCCTCGCTTGTCTCTTCCGGCCTCGTCCTCGCCGTCGGCGCTCCCGCCATGATCCCAATGGCTCTGCTCGCAGCGCGAAGCCTGGTCCGATCGCTGGTCTAGCTTTACTGGATGGCGCAGCACGATTTCTTGGCCGGAGCCTGGGCCAGCGTCGCCTGGGTGTTGCGGATGCGGGCGTCGAGGCGCTTGATGCGGGCGGTGACGACGTCGAGCTTGGACTCATAGGCCGCGGCCTCGGCCTCGAGCTCGGCCACCCGGGCGGCAACTTCCGGGCTTGCGCCTGCAGACCGCCCGTTGGGCCCGGCGTTGAGCTCGAGCTCGTCGTCAAAGTCACTCGGGATCGAGTCGCACGACGCCTCGGTGGCGGTGTAAAAGACGGCCGAGGCGGTGTCCGACCAGCCGTAGTCGGCAAGGTAGGCCGCGCTCTCGCCAGCGGCTCCCGAAGCCGAGCCAAAGCGGACAGCGTCTTCGGCTGCCTCATTGGCAAACGTGTACTCGTAGCTCGACGTGCCGCCGTACGCCGGCTGCAGCTGATCCGGTGCAATGTACTGGTGTAACTCGTCAAACATCGTGTCGCCCGAGAAGAGCAGGACTTTGTCCATGGTCCGCTTAGGCAAAAAGGCCTTGGCGATACGGTAGGCAATGGAGAAGAGCCAGTTTGGATACAGCACGTATGCGGTGCCGAGCCGCTCCGGGTAGTGATCCGAGAGAATGGCCATCAGGCTGCGGACCATGGTGGTGTCCGAGTTGGCCCGGCCGGTGTCGTAGCGATCAAGGACGACCGAGAACTGCAACTGGCCGTGTTGCTCGGCCGTCCGAATGCCGCGCGCAATCTGCCGCATCACATACTTTGTCGAGTGGTCCAGATCGCGGGTGTTCTTGTCGTGCCTCCGCAGAATAAACACCATGATCGGCCTGCCCAGGCTATCAAATCCATGAAGAAAGGCCTTGTTGCTCTCCAGCTCCTCTACAATCTCATCATCATCCACATCCACCAGCTCTGGATGCTCCTCGCGCCAATGAATGTCATCAATCAGCAGCTGCTTGCCCTTTTCATAATTCCACTCTCGCGCAATGAGGAACCTCCACGCCGTCACTTCGTCCACATCGTATCCGGCAGACTCCAGCTCGGCCACCAGTCGTCCTGCCAAGGCCTCCCGCTCCTCTGTCGGCTCCCAGTACGACGAGCTTGGCCGGACAAAGCCTCCAATCCTAGGCCGGTCTCCATCTTCCCCTGCACACGCCATACTCGCTCACACTACCTCCCTCTCTCCCTCTTCCTCTCTCTTTCTCTCTCTCTGCTCTGTCCTCGACTTCCTCGCCACACAAACCGCCCAAACTGCCCAAACGAGCAACGAGCAGAAAGGTGTGGCTGGGCGTCACTGCAAATTCCCTGCTGCCTCGGTCGAAAAACGCCTCTGCTATTTGCTCGCGCAGCACTCGTTCGAACGCCGCATCTTGCACCACTCCAGCATCTCCTGGTGTACATCGATGGGTATGGTCGTACCAGAGCTAAAAGTTTACGCTAGCTTGCTTCGGGGAGTGGGGGTGGCGGGCGACGGAAGGAAACGCCACGCCGGAGCGATCCGGTACGGTGCAAGACCCGTTCCGACGTGGTACCAGCGCGGGCGCGCGGCGACGCCACCGCGCCGGCCGCATCGCCGTTGGCCATGGTTTGTGCGCGGCTTCGCGACATCGACCGAGTCGGTCGCCGTGATGGCGATGGCGACGCCAGTGGCGATGACACCTTTTGCGAGACCATGGTGAGTGGTGACCCCGGTGAGACAGTCTCACCACGCGAGGCATTGGGGGAGTTTGTCGTCGCACGGATCCGCTTCCGCGTCCGCCGCCGCACCAGGCCGTGGCTCACCGTTGCAGCCCGGCCCACAGAGTTCTGTCGCGGGGTCCTCGGTGACTCGCCTGACTCGGCCGATGCCGTCCGAGCCGAGTCGATCGACGACTCGAGCTCCATCTTGCCCACTGTCACAGACCGGTGTAGCGCCAGCTGTCGCTTGGCTCGAACCGACGACGGCTTGCGCCGCAGCTCCTGCGACGATGCTCCACGTGCAAGCGGTGGCGACATCGTCCGTGATCCATCGCCTGTCGCCGGCGACGCAGGCGCCACCACATTCCGCCGCGTCTTCGACCGCCGCACACGTGTCCGCGTCCGCGTCACAGGTGCCGTCCGGTTGAGCATCGCCGCTCCGTCAGACGACATCAGCCCCGAGTTGTCGAGTCCATCAAACGACGTCGTCAGCTCATCGCCAACCGTAGGCAACGACTCGGACAGTCCGGGACTCGTTTGCGAGTTGGGTGACGCCAGCTGGTCAATCCGTGGATTGCGCGGTGGCGTCGTGTCCAGCGGTGCCAGCTGATCCTTCAACTCGGCGCCGCTGGCGTTCGCTGCAAAGGTTCCGACGCGGACGCCATCACAGTCAGCCGGCCTTCGTCCGACGGTGGCAGGAACTGCTCAACGTCGGACATGCTCTCGCTTGTGCTCGACGACCCGCTCGACATCGATAGCCCGGACGTCCCTCTGTCGCAGCCGTCCGCCATCACACTCATGTCTGCTCCGTCAAGCTCCACCCCGCCACTGCTTCCGCTTCGCGAGCCGCTGCCCACCTGCTTCACCGCCGCTTCATCGTACACCGTCGGCATCACGGCCGCAGACGTCGCCGCACCGCGTGCGCGCAGTCGGCTCCGCATCTTCAGCGCCAGCCCGCGCACCCGCTCGTCCACCTTGGCAGACGCCGGTTGGTGCGTGAGATCATGCCCGGCTGCACGCTCCTCGGTTTGTGCGATCACTGCCCTTACAATCGTCGCAAACGTCAACTGCTTCGACTTGCGCTTGAAGCACAGGTACACCACTCCCATCACAATCAGCCCGCTGATCCCCACCACAAACGCAAACACAATCACCGTCGAAACAACGTCGTTCGCAGAGTTCGACAGCGATCCGGACATGTAGTTGAGCACCACAAGCGCAATCGAGATGACCGTAAACCCGGCCTCCATCGCGTTCTTCCACACGCTGTTGAACGGCCGCGTCGACACAACGGCAATCCCAAACACGCTCAGTGTCGCCAGCGATACCCCAAACTGGATGTCCGGCTCGTGCATCAGAATCGAGTCGCACACTGCAAGCACGCCGTACATGCCAAACTGCAGAAACTCAAACCAGTACGCTCCCTCCTTGAACTGCTCGTACCAGTACCCAAACCGCGACCGGAACACCGGATCAGACCACAGCCGCGCCGTGTTGCGCCACACGCCCACAAACCCGAGAATCGGATACCCCACAACATACCCACAAACATCACGTACGACACAATCGCCACGGGCCAGTGCCCGCCCTCGTAGCACACCGTCGACGGCTCTGCCACAAGTCGCATCCGATCGTCCCGCCCGGGTAGGCAGTACCCACCACGCAGAATGTACGTCGACAGCGAGAGGTACATCATCGCCAGCAGAATCACAAGCGTTCGTGCCACTCGGTTGCGGTAGAACCGGTGCGAGTGCGTCACAGACTTGGCCAGCGCAATGAACAGCACAGCCGCAGCCACGGTCGTCCCGAGTAGCGCTGCGTTGGCCCAGAACAGCACCGGAAACACAGACGAGACCACACATCCCGGTCGTACAAACTCGGCATCCATCGTGACGAGCGCAAAGTACGAGTACAGCGTCCGCAGCTCGGGTGAGAGCCGCGACACGTTCATCTTGGCCACTCCCCGAATCATCTGCACCGTGATGATCACCCGTGACAACGTCGACAGTGTCCGGTCCTTCACCACAAGCGCGGCAAGAATGAACGCGCCGTAGAAGACCGCGTTCGTTAACAGTAGACCTGCAAAGATGCCCTTGGTATCCGCACCGCAGGATACGCACTCGCCGCCACGCTTAAAGTACCCGCTCTCGCAAGCAGCGCAAAAATCGCCGGTGTATCCGGCTGCACACGCCGACGTCGCCCCGCCGAGGCATCGTGCCGTCGAGGGCTCCGGGCATCGCTCCACCCACCCGACGTTCTCGTTCGGGTTCCAGTATCCAGGCAGTGGCCACATCCGGAACCCGCCCGGGCAGTACGCGCCCGTCGGACACGTCCGACACGCCGTCCCGCGTCCAAACTGTCCGGGCTGTGGACAGTCGTCTGTGAAAAACATTGTCCGCTCCAGCACAGACGCCTCACTCCGCAAGTTCGTCACATTGATCGTCCGGTAGCCCTCACTGGTGTACGACGGCGTCACCACAGTCATCATGCTGCTGTTGTGATACGTCAGCCGCGGGCTGACAAACTCGTAGTGCTCGTCGCCGATGCCCACGCTGCATCCGGGTACAAACTGGCTCCCGTACAGCGTGATCGTGCAGCCCGCAAGCGAACAGACCGACGGCGACACGCCCTCCAGCTGCGGCCTTGGGTACTCGCCGGGAAGCACTCCAGCGCCCGTGCCCCACGAGCCCACAAAGTTGTCAAACACCACGTTCGGATCCGGTGGGAACGACGTCCCATTGCCCGCCAGGAACGACGTCCCGATCACACGCACCGCCAGCTCCTCGGCCTTGGGCCCACCACATCGTCGCTTGCTCCTGTCGCAACAATCGAGATGTTGAGCACGCTGTACACCCCGGGATCCATCCACCTACCCGTGTAGTCGCCGTCCGGTCCGGCAAGCGGCGGCACAAACTCCAACAGTCCATCCACATCGGCCCGGCTCAGCACAGAGCTGCCAAACCCGCCGCCGTTGGACGTAAACGCAAAGTACAGCACAATCGTGTCACCCGGCGACACAATCACGTCCTTGTCGTTGTCGTCGATGACCTCGCCGGCCACCACCGTCGGCGGCCGGATCTTCTCGTTGCATGTCGGCCCAGTCCACTTGGACACGCAAACGCATCCCGGATGAGCCATGTTGTTCGAGAGGCAGGTCCGGAACGCAATGAACCCCCCTGACCCACAGTGGGCCGCCCCACAACGATGGTGTTGGACGACGCCGAGATCGCTTGGCCGTAGTCCACGACCGTAGTTCCAGGATTGGTGAGCAGCGGAGGTGTGCCGGGCGCAGACACGGTGGCCTCGTGTGCAAAGACGTATGGCGTGACCTTGTCGGTGAAAATCTCAATCTCACTTGACGTCCCGCCGTCCGTTACCACCATGAACACGTTCGAGTGTGGATCTCGAGAGAGCGCTACAGCTTGCCCGAATTCGTAGGTAGTCACAGCATTGGGGTTGGCCTCAACTTGGATAGAGCTCCAGTTGTCAGACACATCCTTGCGCAAAAATACAAGCCCGCCGTGGGCGTTCGACGATATCATCGTGCAGGACACAACCAGGAGGTCATCCACAGCGGCGAAGGAGACAGGGAGGATCAATGTGCCCGTTCCTCCAAGATCGGCGCCCGTAAAGCGGCTGACCTCGGTGTACGATATGCCGTCAGCAGCATGGTAGATCGACAGGACATGTTCAGCCAAAGGAATCAGCCCAGCCTTGAGCTGCCAACTGGTGAAGAGCCAGTTGCCCACTGATGCCATGATGGTTCCAAAGTGATTCGGGTCTCCGCTGGTAACGGTCCCCGGCAGCAGCGTCGCGATACGTCCCCATGCGTCGGCTCCGGTGTGGTCCCGGCCAAACACGTCGATACCACCAAAGGCCATTCCATCTGTGCCTGCCGGCGCTGGCGGCGATGGCGTCGCGGTCGACGGCACTGTGGCAAACGCGACCTGGCCGTCGTCACGGAGCAAGACCGTGGTGCCGAGTGTCTTGAGCCCAACCACGGATGACGTTGTTCCCGTCGCCACCAGGCCCCAGTTGTCGGCGCCTCCGGCATCGCGATAGTAGATAAAGACTTGGTCAGCCGTAGCCGGCCAGGTTGCGCGCCGCTGACCGAAAAAGTGGGCCACGGCAAGGGTGGTCCCGTCCGGCGTGATCGAGACCGATGCGCCAAAGTTGGCGTCTACGGCCACAGACAAGCTCACCTGCGGATGCCAGAGCATCTTGTGCAACGTATAGCTCAAGTCGGACTGGCGGTACATGATGCGAACGGCGCCTTTCTGGTTAACGGCGTCCTCTGTGCCCGGTCCACCAATGACAACGATTGAGCCATCTGCGGTGATGTCAGTGGCGAGGCCAAGCCGGTCTGTGATATAATGGTTTCCTGTGACATGGAAGGACCGCGTGTCATATAGGCTCGAGGGATCAAACGCATCTGTAGTGTCCGTCGGGGCGTAGTTCATGACCTCTGCATATGGATAGGCTGTCGTCACGGCTGCTAGCATCAACGCCAGCAGTGACAAACGAGTGCCACAGACTCCGACGAGTGGAAACATGGACGCAGTGGTGGTGGAGGTGGTGGAAGGTGGGCAGCAAAAGTAGGTGCTGGACCAGGAGAGTTGGAGAGTTGGAGGTATAGGTGTTGGTACGTGCAAGCTACCCTCTCGGTTCGTGGGGATGTACGTGAAGAGGACGTGGGGGAGGTTTGACGAGTGTGTGGCTTCCAGGCTATTGGCCAATAAGTGGAGTCGAGACGATAGCCGCTGGTCCACGGACCCGCATCAAGCACTGGTCGCCAGCTTGGTGGTGGAGCTTAATTGCCTACAGCCGGCACGATTGTGACCAGCGGAAAAGCAACAATGTGAGAACACATAGGTCATGAGCGTTGGCACATAGTGAACCTGCAGAGCGCAGGTTTGCGCTCGACCATGTTGGCTGTTGGGGTGACCACGTGGACGTTTGCGGACCGCTTGCTCTTCTCCAATATTTTTGACACCACTCGGGTTTCAGGCCCTGAAAGGCGCGTCCCCTTCCCACACACATCACAGAGTAGCATAGCATATGATGACCATCGTGTACTTCTGAACGCGACGCTTGCTTGTCGGAAGTCGTTTTACACGTGGCGGGGCTATTCGCGACCATCGCAGTGCGGCGGAGCGTCGAGGGCATCGTGCGCCGCAGGAGCACCACCGTCAATGAGCACACGCTTGCGCCAGAAATACGCCTGAAGCAAAGCGGACGAGTGCAGTTCGCGCCGCCACGATCACACCGTACGCGTCCGCGGCGAGGAGCGGACTCGGTGTGTCCACCTCCTGTGCATGGACTCATGATTCGAAGCGTACATTCGACACCGCCATGATATCGCGGGTCATAGGAGCAAAGCGATGACGGCGTCCTGGCGAGTTGGCGCTGGGGTACGATGTGCCTCAATTTCGTTCCAGCGTCGGTGCCGCGGAGCACATAGGGCGGCGTGAGGTCAGCTCTTGGGGTCATGGCCAGCCCCAGACAACCCAATCCGATCGTACCGAGTTCACAGCATCAACCTTTGCCGATTACCCCTATCACATGATGATGGTAGACAATCCGCATCGAGTACAATTCCAAAATCCAGATTGCCAGCAAGAGACGAAAACGATGTGCGCGGGATGGAGCAGGGGGTGGGACTGCGGGCAGCGCCGTCGAACAATTGCCACACAAGAAAACCAGGCAGTCTATTCATCGACCGACATCAACAGGGCTCTACCAACACTTGACCCCCGGCGAGCCGCACTGCCATGCCAGGGGAGTTCACGGCCTACGTAGGTCGCGACAAGGTACGTTGTAGTGAGAATATGGGGGGCAAGGCATGGGGCGTAGTCTGGTTTGGAAAGGGGGGATGGAGCAAATGTGAGGAGGGGGCAGAAGGCGGCCATAGACTGGCGAGCGGGGGGCTGCGGGCTGACTGCGCGAGCTGGCGTAGCGCTCAGTTTTGGTTCTGTGAATGGAGGATGTGAGGGTGTGGGGTTTTTTTTTCGTGCGACCATGATACCCAGCTCGGGCGGTTCTCTCACATGAAAGTGATTGTGGCTTGGCGAGGTGTGTAGCGGTACGAGTCGCGGGCATGCGGGTTGATGAAGCCGTCCAACTGGCTGCGGTACACATGCATCCGGATTGTGGACAATCTGTGGTTTGAGCGCGCAGTGCTGTCTGTGATTGTGGCGAATGTGGTCATTCTCATTCTCGAGTCGCGGTTCTCAGAGTCGACATTTGAGGCGCTGGAGATTGGGTTCTCTGTGGTGTACACGATCGAGATGATGCTCAAGATCACTGCGTCAGGCGTGTGGCGGCACAAGACGGCGTACTTTCGGGACGGGTGGAACTGGCTCGACTTTGTGGTGGTTGTAGTTGGATGGCTCACGCTTGTGCCTGGAGTCAAGAACGCGACGGCTATCCGTGGGCTTCGGGTGCTGCGGACGTTGCGGACTCTACGGCATGTGCGCGGCCTGCGTGTGCTCATCGAGACGTTCCTATCGGCGGTCCCTACGTTTGCTCGTGTCCTTGTGCTCATCGGATTTGTGATGGTGTTCTTTGCAATTTACGGGACCAATCTGTGGTCGGGCAATCTTCGGCAGCACTGCGTCGGCTTTGGGATCGTGGATGAGGACGTGCGGTGCTCGCGCGACCCGAGCCACGGGCTGCAGTGTCCGACGGTGTCAGCGTTTAACCCGGTCTCGTGCGTCAAGCTGGGCGAAGAGCGTAACCCGGATCGCGGGTTTACCTCGTTCGACCACTTTGGATTTGCTTCGCTTGCGGCGTTCCGGGTCTTCTCCGGCGATGAATGGGCCGAGCTCCTGTTCTTCGTCATGGACTCGTGGTCTGCCTGGGCTGTTGTCCTCTTCCTGCCGTTTGTTCTCTTCTCCTCGCTCTTTGCCATCAACTTCATGCTCGCCGCTCTGTTTGACCACTACGTGGACATTGAGGCCGAGGCACGGGCGCAGGACGAGGCGCTCGAGTCGGCCATTGCCCATGCGCGGACGCTGGCGGCCATGATCCGGACGCGGCACCACCATGGGGCGCACCGTGGGGGGTCCGGATCGGACGACGACGACAACGACTACGAGTCTGGATACGGCGAGTACGAGTACGATTCTGAGCCTGATTACTCGGAGGAGCAGGAGGCGTCGAGCTCGGCGTCGTCGACGAGCTCGTACATGACACTCTACTCGGAGCCGTCCCAGGCGGAGGCCAAGGCCGAGGTTGTGCGGCGATACAAGCCGGCGCATGGGGTCGGCGAGGCGCCGCGGTGGTGGGAGCACCCGATTGGGGCGTTCCAGTTTCGGCACCGCGAGGCGTTCAACTTTTTCTCGGTTCCGCAGCACAAGCTCAAGGCCGAGTACCTGAGCAACAAGCCCGGGTTTGTTTCTGCGCTTCGGCGGATGACCGATTCTGTGGCTTTTTCTGTCGTGATTGGTGCGCTTGTCCTTGCCAACGTCGTGGTCATGGCGCTCGAGCACGCGTCGATGAGCGAGTCGAACCGTGACAAGCTCGACCTCGCCAACGCCATTTTCATTGGTGCCTTTATCCTCGAGTTTTTTGTCAAGCTCGCCGCCATGGGTGTCAAGGGTTACCTCCGTGACCGGTTCAACATCTTTGATGCTCTTGTTGTTCTGGCGTCGGTCATTGAGCTCCTCTTTGCATCGACAACTTCGATCTCTGTCTTCCGTGCACTTAGAGTGGCGCGGATTTTCAGGCTGGCCCGGACGGCCCGGTACGTGACTGTGTGCTTGCCCTCTCTCCCCTTTCCCTGTCACCTTTCTTCCCCCAACCAGTTCATGCTCGTTACTGTCGTTTTCCGTCGACTTTGACATGTAGCAACTGGGATATCAACGCGGGCGCCACTGCGCCTGCCGCAGCCCCTCCGCTCGCAAGAGCGCAGGTGTGGCAGCGGCGGGGCCGACGTGGTCGCGCGCTACAACGATGCATCTGTCGGCTCTTTGTATCCCTTCATCCTTCCGTGTCCCCCCCCCCCCCCCCCCCCACCTACCACCACCACTTACCTGATGCCAACCGTGTGCTGTTGTTGTTGTTTTGCTGAGAGCAGGTGGATGACGTACGTGCGGACAACGCTGCACTGTGCATACAAGTCTGTGCCGAACACGCTGTTCCTTGTTGTGCTCACATCGCTGTTTGCGCTCGTCTTTGCGCTCATCGGCAAGCAGCTGTTCCAGGACGAGATGCGGTTTGATGAGACCGACGTTCCGCGGACCAACTTTGACTCTGTGTTTTCGTCGCTGGTGAGCGTTTTCGTGCTCATGAGCGGCAAGGGCTTTGCGACGACGCTGTACGACACGATGGAGGTGGAGCCGTGGTACGGGGCGCCGTTCTGCATTGTTGTGTTTGTGTTTGGCAAGCTACTCGTTGTCAACCTCTTTGCTGTTGTCATTCTTTCCAACTGGGACCCTGTGGGTGCGCAAGCTGAGGCCGAGGCTGATGCGCGTGACACAAGCACCGCCAGCGAGTCGTACTCGTATGTGGCTGACTCGTCCGAGCTGGACTCGTACTCTGAGGAGCAGGAGGAGGCGTCGCGGAAGCGAGGCGGCGGCAAGAAGAAGCGGCGCAAGTCGGCGAAGCGCGAGTCCTCGTCGTCGTCGTCGCTCTCGTCGCTCTCATCGCTTTCCGAGTACGGTACGCGGACGGCGGCGCTCGGGTACTCGTCAGACGAGGTTGGCGGCGGCAGCGGGGTCTGCGGTGCGGCTGGACGGTGGTTGTACGAGTTGGTGACAGTGCCGCGGTCTGACGGGCATGTGGGTGTCCCGGTTCACCTGGCCAAGACCAAGCCAGAGGGCGTGGCATCCGGGGCGTGGCTGGTAGCCTCGCAGGGGTACGAGATGGTTGTGGACGTGCTCATTGTTGCTGCGTGCGTGTATCTGTTCTGGGACGAGCCCGGGAGTGAGGGCGACGTGCTGCGTGTGCTTGACATTGTTGTCTTTGTGCTGTTTGCGCTGGAGGCGGCGGTGCGCGTTGCGACGTACCGGACGGCGCTGCTACGCGACGCGAGCGCGTGGCTGGACGTTGTGGCGCTGGCCGGATGCGGGCTGGGGCTCGTGGGCGGGCTGCGATTCTTGCGCGGGCTGCGGTTCCTGCGGCTGGTGCGTGTACTCTCGCGTCTCCGTCCCGTGCGAGTGATGGTTCGTGCGGCGCAGGTGGGCGTTCCGCGGCTTGCGGGTCCGTTTGCGGTGTTTATCATGTTCTTCTTTGCGTTTGCGCTCATGGGCTTGCAGCTGTTCCAGGGTCGTTTCGGGCAGTGCTCAGACGCTACGCGGACGAGCGTGGAGACGTGCAAGGGGCTGATGGGGCCGAACGAGGCGCGGGTGTGGGTGACGCCTGCGGTCAACTTTGACGACTTTGGGCAGGCACTGTACGCGATGCTGCACCTGACGGCGCTGACGGACTGGACGCCGGTGCTGTATGCGGGCATTGACGCGCCGCAAGAGATCAACACTGCGGCGCAGTTTGAGGCGTCGCGGGCCAACGCGCTGTTCTTTGTGGCTTACATTGTGGTGCAGCTCTGGTTTGTAGCGCCGCTGTTCTTGGCTGCTGTTGTGGACACATTTGTGGACGTAGCACGCGAGATGGGCGGCTCTGTGTACGAGCGTTCGTCGGTGGTGGATGCGCGGCTGGGCGTGTTTGTGACGGAGATCTCGACCGAGCTGAGCGAGGAGTACGAGGCGCCGCCGGCGGGCGCGTCGTGCCGGACGCCGGTGTTCCGGATGGTGACGTCGGACGCGTTTGAGATTTTGATTGCGGTGATTATTGTGATCAACACGGCGTACCTTGCGCTCCGGCACGAGGGCCAGACCGACGAGTGGGACACGCACCTGCTTGTGGTCAATGCGGTGTTTGTGGCCCTCTACGCACTGGAGGCGCTGCTCAAGATTGTGGGACTCGGGTGGCAGTACTTTTGGCCGTTGTCGTGGAACACGTTTGACTTTGGCGTCCTTGTCCTCTCTGTTGTGGGCCTTGTTCTCGAGGCGGCCGAGGGTGAGGCGACGGCGCTGTCTGTCTTCCGGATGTTCCGGCTGCTGCGTACGGTGCGGCTTGTGGCACGGACGGGGGCAATGCAGGCGCTGTTCCACGTGGCGACGCGTGCGCTGGTTCCGCTCGTGCTTGCGCTCGCGGGCGTGGTGGCGATGACCCTGCCGTTTGCGTTTATGGCGATGGAAGGCTTTGGCTCGCACTCGCTCTCGCGCGGGCTCGATGACAACCAGGAGTTCCGGTCGCTTGGGCAGGCGCTGCTTCAGTTTATGCGGGTCTTTACCGGCGATACGTGGGGCTTCCTCGTGGAGAGCCAGCTCAAGGGCGATGGGGCGGCGGTGGCACTGTTTGCCATCTACTGGGTGGCAGTGTTCATGGGCGGCATCCACGTCTTTACCTCGATTGCTTTTGCAGCTTACGGCGAGGCAACGCGGTTTGTGCAGCTGTACAACCGCCGTGAGACGCTGCACGGCTTCCGGATGGCGTTCCTCGACGAGGCCGGCGGCGACCTGGAGCAACCGATTGCCCCTGACGCGCTCCGCGACGTGCTCGCCGAGCTCCCGTCGCCGCTGGGGCTTCCTCTCGACGCACGCAAGGCGCACGCAATGGGCCACTTTACTCGCTACGACGTGGCAGTCCGTGCCACCGGTGTGTACTACGGCGACGTCGTTCGTGCCTTTATCCTCACCGAAGTCGGCCATGACATCGGCACCGCCACCGATGGCGCCGGCCACGGCCGAGTCATCTCCTCGATGGCGCGCGAGACCGAGGCGGCGTTTACTCGCGGCAAGAGCAAGAGCAAGGGCAAGCGATAGACGTGAAGTGAACAAGTTGATGTGCTGTTGAGCGGAGGCCATGGGTCGGTTTGCCGGTGGTGGCCGAGTGGCCGAGTGGCTGTGGCATGTCACGTGGTCGACATTGGTTGAAGGGTGAGGTTGGCGGGTTGGGGGTGGGGGGGGGGGGGGGGGGGGGGGTTACAGAGCGATACAGCCAACTCGAAGATTGTAGTTGTGGATAAGCGCATGCAACAAGGGAGAGCAAGTGGCCACATGTGGTCGTTGTATGGTGGTGGGTGTGGTGCCCGTCGTGGTCGGACTGGTCTGGTCGGTGGTCGTCGTCTGGCTGGGCGGTTGTGGCTCGACCTGCTGCTCGCCACCATGCTTCTGACGGCTGTGATGGCGGTGGCAGTGGCGGGTGAGGATGGTGGTCAACGCGGAAGAGACCTTGGTGAGGTTGGCCCAGAGTTGTGGGCGGACAAGGTCCAGGTCAAGCCGGTGGTGTTTGGCGCGGGTGCGGCCGAGGTGCGAGCAACGGAGGACGACGACGGCAAGAACGGAAACGTGGTGGCCGAGGTGATGCTGGCGAGTGAGAGCGGGAGGCTTGGGTCGCAAGCGTTCAATTGCTCGGAGCGGACGTCCTGCACGGCGTGCAAGGCGCATTCGTCGTGCGGCTGGTGCCAGTCGACCAAGAGCTGCTCCAAGGGATCGTTCCTGGGTCCGGATCACGGCACGTGCGACGACTGGCGCAAGAGCTTCTGCTTTGTGGCGGACAAGTGGCTGCTGGTGGGCGGGGCAGGCCTGCTGTTCCTCATCCTCTCTGCACTCTGCTGCTGTGTGTACTGCAAGTGCCGGGCGCGGTCGAAGCGCAAGACACAGAGTCTGCTGGACGACTACGAGCGCTGGGTGGACGACATGGAGAAGTCAACTTCGGCAACGCCTCGGACCAACGCACGGCGGGAGCAGATGAATGCCAAGTACGGGCACCTCATGCCCAAGTCACCATCAACCAACGGCTCGTACGGTGCCATCTGAGCAATCAGCGCGCGTCCGTGGAGATAATGTCCGGTGAGGAGAGGCCTCATCCAACAAAGTGTTCAACAGAGAGCAGATGATGTGTCAAGTGGAGGGGGGGGAGGGGGAGGGGGGGGGGAGGGGGAAGGGGGGGGGTAGGGGCGATACTGTATTGGGAGGTACTTACTCTATGTGTGTGTGTGTGTGTGCATGCATGTGTGTGTGTGTGTGTGTGTGTGTGTGTGTGTGTGTATGCGGTGCCTGTGTGTGTGTGCTTGGTTGTGTCTATGGCTGTCTCTCTGGTCTCTCCTGTCCTCCCATACTCCACAGACAAGCACCGCCGCCTTGTGTCCACCCTCAACACCCTCAACTGCCTGTTCATCGTACGTGCCCCCCCCC
>NW_013657668.1:43860-46994 GCF_000142905.1 Thecamonas trahens ATCC 50062 | reverse complement strand
AAGTGGTGGGCGATGGGCCGAGTCGTGAGGGGACGGCAGGGAGGAGGGAGGGAGGAGGGAGGGGGAGGGGGGGGGGGAGCACACATTCCACTCCACTCCTCAACCCGTATCATACCCAATATGCTTGCAGCTGGCTGTCGCGCTGTTTCCCGTGTCTCTACCCTTGCCATGGCTGTCCCTGTACGTTGTCCCGTCTCGGATAGTCTTTGCGTGCAGTTGGTGTCGGGCTGCCAGGCACAGTGGAGGAGGGGGGGGGGGCGGGGGAGGGGGGAGGGGAGGGGGGGAGGAGAGGGGGAGGGAGGGGGGCATGATCGGATTGGTGTCCAAGGTGGTGGACGTTGTGGTCGGTCTTGTGGTTGGTCTCGTGGTGGTCGAGGTGGACCAGATCGGTGCTGGCTGGTCTTGCCGTGGTGCCGTCATGGTTACGTCGTGGTCGTGGTCGTGGTCATGCATGGGCCACAGGTCGCGCGTCATGGGTCGCGCGTCATGGTTATGTCGTGGTCATGAGTCGTGATCATCGACCGAGGCGGAGGTGCTGGTCAAGATCATGGCTGACGCGCTTAGGTCAAGGTCATCAGCACAACTCACCCCCTATGTAGACGGCAGCAAGGCAGATCTCGATCGAAGTAGTGGGCGTGCCGCTCGATATGGGCGCAGGCCGGCGAGGCGTCGACATGGGGCCGTCGGCGTTGCGGCTGGCGGATTTGTTCACCAAGCTCGCGGAGCTCAAGGACGTGAGCTCTGTGACAGACACAGGCAACATCCACGTGCCGACGCGAGAGGAGATGGCCGACGCCGGCGAGCTTGACGACAAGGTTGTCAACGCCCGCAACCACCGGCCGATTGGGGCAGCGGTCGCGTCGCTCACCGAGGTGGTCGAGGACATTGTCACCCGCGGCTCGGTGCCGCTGGTTCTCGGCGGCGACCACTCGCTGGCAGCCGGCTCGATGTCGGGGACTCAGCGGGCACGGGTTGCGGCCGGGCAGGCCAAGGCCGGGCTGCTGTGGATCGATGCGCACATGGACATGAACACGCCCGAGACGTCGCCGTCGGGCAATCTGCACGGCATGCCCCTCGCGGCACTGCTCGGCCTCGAGGTGCCGGGCCTTTCGGCGGCCGTCGGTGGGCCCGACGGCATGTTCGACCCGTCGCGGGTGGCGTGCGTCGGCATCCGCGACGTCGACCCGGCCGAGCGCGACAATATGGCCAAACTCGGGCTCATCGAGGACCACAATGTCTTTACCATGTCCTCCATCGACCGCCACGGTATGGCCAACGTCATGGAGCGTGCGCTCAACATCATCGCTCCGGGCGTCGCTGACTCGTTTGCGGTCTCGTTTGACGCAGACTCGCTCGACCCGTCCGTGGCCCCGGGCGTGGGCACGCCCGTGCCCGGCGGCATCTCCTTCCGTGAGGGCCACCTCATCATGGAGATGCTCGCCCGCCACGGCGGCATGTGCGGGCTCGACGTCGTCGAAGTCAACCCGGTCCTCGACACGCGCAACGCCACCGCCAAGGTTGCTGTCCAGATGGTGCTCTCAGCCTTTGGCCAGACGACACTGTGAGGGAGCTCACCTTTCACCTTGCGTCGCGTTCTTCACGTCCGCGTCCGCAAGCCTGCCGCCGCGCTCGCCGCAGCCTTGGCGGCGTCGAGCGCAGGCGCCAGCGCCGCGCGCACCTGCGGCATGACCACCTGGTTGACCTCGAAGATAAACGTGAGGTTAGCAATCTGTAGGCATGCGTTGTGTGGCAGCCGCATCGAGCCGTGCTTTCGAAGCCGCGCCCCGTTGACCGCCACTCGCGCCGAGCCGAGGTTGACCAGGTAAAAGAAGCCGTCAGCCTTGAGCTTGATGGCGCCCTGCAGCCGCGACACCTTGGGGCACGCGCCCTCGACCGCAAGATCAACGTCGGCAGGCCCCGACCCGCGGCCAAAGGTAAAGCCGGCGTATGCCATGGCAAAGAACAGCTTGGAGCCGCGGAGGAGGGCGAGCGTCGACGGCGACCACTGCATGTGCCGCCGGAGCTCGACAAGCGGCTCGAGCTCCATTACGCGATCGGCGTGTGCCACCGTGTTGCGGACCCACTCGGCGTCGCGAAGCGCGGTGGCAAGCTCAAATGAGGACGCCTCGTTTGCGAGCAGCGCCTGCGCCGCCGCCGCAGACGGCACCCCGTTTCCGGCCCTGGCCTCGGCCCCGCCGCCCGCAGCCAGCGCGCCTTCCAGCAGTGGAACAAGGTGCGCCCGCTCCGACCACCGAAGCTTGTCCTTCATCACCTTGCACAGCGTGCGGTCGGCGTCCGCAAAGAGCTCCTCTTCCAGCGCTGCGAACGATGACGCGGACTGCGGCGCCGCCGCTGTCACCGCCGCCACATGGTCCAGCACCATTAGCTGCTCCAGCAAGTCCTTCGGCGTCCGCGTCGGGTGGAAAACCGCCGCGTGGCTCCCCAGCAGCGCCTGCAGTGCCTCGGCCGTACGTGGGCCCGAGTACCCGGCCAGGACCTTGTCCTCCTCGGCCGACCACACCACATCAGCCGAGCGTAGCGCCTTGCGCGCCGATGCCAGCTCTGCCAGCGGCGATCCCTTGCCTGTCCCGCCCTCAGGCGTGGCATAGTTGAGCAAATACTTCCAACGCGCGGCAATGTCATGCGGGGTGAACGGAGCCGAGAGCGGAACCGCCACTGCAGCCACGGCAGGCGCCACCACGCCCTGCAGCGCCGCCTCCACCAGCGCCGCATCGTCAGCCGCCGTAAACTCTGTCGAACTTCCGTGCTTGCCCGTACTGCCATGCCCACCACCTCTGCCACCACTACCACCACTGCCTCCTCTTGCTGCTGCTCCTGCCATTCCTGCCATTCCTGCCAGCGTCTTGCCCATACCCAGCCCCTTGCCCTTGCCCAGCCCCAGGCTCTTGCCCATACCCATACCCGTCCCGCTCCCCAACTCGCTAGTCCCTCCCATACCCGTCGCCCGCTTGCTCCCCGGTCCTTGCCCGTCCTCGCCCGGGCTTCGCTTCCTCTTGCGTGACTCGTCCATCACGGCGTGGGTGGGGAGGGGGGGGGCTGAGAGCGGTGATGGCGTCAGTGACCATGATCGTGATCAAGTAGGGGCATGACGGGCAGAAGGGGGGGGGGGGGGG
>NW_013657668.1:0-43718 GCF_000142905.1 Thecamonas trahens ATCC 50062 | reverse complement strand
GGGGGGGGGGGGGGGAAGGGAGAAGATCACACGGGTGTGAGGGAGTGTTCATGGGGGATGGGATCGGAGAAGCAGTTGGGGTGGTGATGATGATCGATGAGGGGAGTGAGGGTGGACGATCACAAGGTGAGAGGGAGAGGCGGTAAGGATGCGGCTGGAGGCGGCCAAGGCAGCAATCATACTCAGACATATACACAAACACAATCGTAGACCGCCGTACATGGCTATAAGCTTCCCGCGGTTACCATCTTTATCAGGCGATCGTGACCATATCACAAACTGCCTCATCAAGAGCGGGCGCCATGGCTCGTGTGGCGATGGCGGAAAAGAGGTCGAAAATCCGTGATCATGTTGCGGTGACATAGTAAGCATCACCCGATAGGGTGGAGTTGGCCAGATGGCGGTGCAGCAAGTTTACCCATCTTGCGGAGAAGGGATGACAGCAAAGGGAAGATCGCGGGGGCGGGGGTGGGAGAGTGATGGATGGCTGGTGAAAAAGATCGAGGCGTTTACGGTTGAGAGACCTGTTGTTGTGTGGCTCCTCACACTGTGGAGAGGAGGAGAGGAAGAGTGGGGGTGGAGGGGGGGGGGACAAGGCGGGGTCAGGCGTCAGGGTATGCTTGTTTGATGTGTAAAGACAGGGAAAGGAGGAAGAGGCGGCCAAGTGGCCGTGCATCAGTGCAGGACCAGAGCCAGAGCCAGATCGAGGGGGAGGGAAGGGCGCCACCGGTTCAAAGGATGAGGCACTTCTTCTTCTTGCCCGCGGGCTTGCCGCCTGCCGAGTCGTCCTTCTTCATGCGACGGATCTCACGGACGAGCTGGAAGAACGCCTCCTCGACGTTGACGCGGGTCTTGGCTGAGGTCTCGAGGAACGGGACGGTGAACGACTTGGCAAGCTCCTCGCCCTCGGCAGCAGAGACCTGGCGCTCCGACTCGAGATCGCACTTGTTGCCGCAGATCATGATCGGGACAGCGTCGGCGTCCTTGACACGGAGGATCTGCTCGCGGAACGCGGTGATCTCCTCAAACGACGAGCGCGAGGTGATGGCGTAGACGCAGAGGAAGCCCTCGCCGGTCCGCATGTACTGGTCACGCATCGCCGAGTACTCCTCCTGTCCGGCGGTATCAAGAATATCCAGCAGGCACGTCTCCTGGTCGATGATGACCTGCTTGCGGTACGAGTCCTCAATGGTGGGGTCTGTCTCCAACATGGCGAGTGAGTGGCGAGTGGCAAAGTGGTGCTGCCTGGCGCGCGCCCCCAATTGGGCGAAAAAAAGAGCCGAGAGGGGCCGACGGGCTCGGGGGTGGTGCGGCACGTGTGGCAGACAGAGGCCATGGAAAGCGAGACAGGCGGGGAGGAGGGGGTATGTGGTGTGTGCCATGAAGTCTGTCCACTTTGTTGGCGAAATGGGCAAGCGGAGGTAGGGAGGTGACGTACCATACTCATCAACAAAGTGGTTCTGGATGAGCTGGATGGTGAGGGCGGACTTGCCGACACCACCGCCACCAACAACAACAAGCTTGTACTCGGTCATGTTCTCTAGTTTAGGTTCTTTGCTTCAGAGAGAAGGAGAGGTGTTTGGGTGGGGCAGAATAGCGGAATGTGCGCGGGACTGGGTGCGGTTTTGTGCTGCCGCGGGACATTGCGCCCGTTTGGGGGCAGACTCCGATTGCGCCCGTTTGGGCGATTCCAACCAGCCACCAATGAGGGGGGGGGGAACCTGGCGAGTGAAGGAGAGGAAGGAGCGGTCTTGAGCTCCTACGAGGACAGCAAATCAACGCTCCAGCCGTCGATGACGAGAACGTAGAGGGCCATGGCGACGCGCGAGGAGCAGAGCGGGAGAGTGCGCTGGAGGACGCGGGCAAGCTGGGCACAAGCGCGCGACTGGCCACGCTTCATCGAGAATAGGGTAAAGAGGGCGAGGGTCTTGAGGTGGATGTTGAGGCGGGCGTTAAGCGCATGCGAGTCGCGGAGCAGCTCCTCGCCAATGGCGACCATCTCCCATTCGATGCTGTCGGGGACGCAGTTAAGGTCTTCAGCGTGGTTGGTGATCGAGGAGAGCGCGAGGCGGAGTGGGGCCAGAAGCGGGAGAACCGGGGTGAACTGCGCCGACGATGCTTTGAGCTGGGGCGTCTCGAGCGTGTCTTCAAACTCGACGAGGGCACTGCGGATGACGCCAATGACCTCGGCCGACGAGCGGCGGTCGTTGACAATGCTGTCCGGCAGCGGCGCATTGTCGAGGATCTGATTGAGCTTGGCCCGCTGGAGGTCCGAGGTGGCGTCGGCAAACGAGACTGGCTTCCACGACGACTCGAGGTCGATGTCGCAGTGGCCGAGAAGCGCAGCAAAGAGCTTGAAGGTGCGCGGCCCGGCGGCCGGGATGGCGTGTTCGACGTTGAGGTCATTGAGGTCACTCGGGACGAGGCCGATCTTGCGGGCGAGGACAATGACAAACGGAATGTTGGTCTCATGCATCAGCTTGTTGACCGACGAGATGATGGGGAGGACGGCGGCGATGCCCGGGCTAGGGGCCGGCGACGGCGACGGTTCCATAACCGAAGACGACGAGCTTGACGAGCTCGACATCGGGCTGGATGGCTCCGAGGCCGGCGAGGCGGAAAAGGTTGTGTCGGAGCGCATCGCCTCAACGCGGCGGGACTGGCGAATGGCAGCTTCGCAAAAGACTGTCTCGAGACGAAGTGCGGGGGAGGCAGGTGTGGTAAACATTCTGCCGGGGACCGGCTCCTTGCTGTCGAGGTGGACACCGAGGTCGCGGGCGAGGAGCGCGTGCGTGAGCGCGCGCGGCAAGCTGCCGTCCATGTTGAGAAACGTGAAGAGGAGATGGCAGGCGATGGCCTCGGGCGTATGGTGGGACATGAGCTCACCGAGGCGGTCCGAGGCCATGCGCGAGAGCGCGCGTGACGAGGTCAGATCGCCGAGCGAGAGCGCGCCACAGGCAATGACCAGGCGGGTGAGTACTTCGAGAACCGGCGAGACCGACGGCGCAATGGCGCCCGGCTGCGCAGGCCGTGCCCACGAACAGATGTCGAGCACGGCTCTGGTCGCCGCCGGCGGAACCGACGGCAGCATGCGGTAGAGGTCGAGGTCGAAGAAGGCCTTGGCGTAGTTGAGTTCGACGGCGGAGACTGGGAGGACAGTAGGCATGGGCATAGGCAGCGCGGTGAGCCGGCCGACGTCCGCCGAAGAGAGGGTGCGGAGGACCTTTGGCTCGCGGGTCTCGCGGAGCGTCAGCGCCATCGTCCCGATTTGCGAATCGTCGTCGCGCTTGCGCTTGAGCGAGAGCTCGGGCGCGGACGGCTGTGGTTGTGACTTGGACTTGGACTTGGGCTTGGGGCCGCGCTTCTTCGGCGGCACTAGCCAGGTACACGAGGCACCGACGCCGAGGCAGCGGCGACAGGCGGCAGCACCGTCGTCGACAACACACTTGCGCTTGGACGCGCGGCAGCGGTCGCATGACCGCGACTTGCGCGGGACGGCGGCCGGGCCGGTCGGCGGGCGCGGCGGGCCAGCCGTGGCCTGCGCGCCCTGCAGCGGGACGGCTCTGGCGGCAGCAGCCTTGTTGGCATGGCCGGGCCAGTTGGGGATGTCAGCCAAAAAGTTGTGGCCCTGGATCGGTGCGTAGCCGAGGTAACCGTGCTGGGCGACAGAGGCCTGAAAGTAGCCGCCGCCCTGCGCCATGGAAAAGGAAGTCGGCTGCGCGTGCGCGTGAGCATGCACATGTGCATAGGCGTGCGTGCCTGCCGCGCCCGAGGTGTGCGCCTGCATGTGGGCTGTGGGCCGCATGGCGGGATGGGATTTGCCGGCGCCGCCCGACTGGTGGTGGTGGTGGTGGTGCTGCTGCTGCACGGACGACGTCGTCGCCGCCGACGCGACAGGGTGAGTCTCGGGCGGAGTGGCCGGGCTTGGCGAGACCGGCGACGAGTAAGAGGAGCGCGACGACGACGAGATCGATGAGATAGGGTTGGGCGTAGGCGTTGATGATTGCGAGGCAATGTTCGTCCGTAGCGGGAGGCGGACCGATGGTGGGCTTGACTGCGGGGGTTGCCGCCCTCCCAGCTGCCAGTCAGCGCACCGAACAGTTCGTCCATAAGCGGCGAGGCGAGGAGGCTCCCAGGGCTCCCGAGCATGGCAGAAGAGAGACTCTCCACGGACAGAGGAGCGAGACTCATCTCAGAGTCACGCATAAACGACATATCGACTTGCCCTTCCCTCGGTGTAACAACGTTGGTTCACGGGGCGCTGCAGAATAGGTGTCGGGTAAGTCGCGTGTGGCGGGGCGACGTCGCCAAACTTCAATCACGCCATAACTCTTACCTATCTCCAATGCAGCCATTCTTGAACCATTTGTTCGTCCATCGTCCAATATCCGAGTTTCTCCGCATTTCGCCGACGCCCAGCGCTTCGTCGTGGTGCACGATCACCGGGTCACCCTTCGCCCCCTCCACGTGTACAATCCCATCATGGGGCCAATGATCACCTGCCTGCTGCCTGCTTATCCTTGGAGTGGGCACAACATGGCCATCAGTGGTATTTACGCCTGTATCTTGTGCCCTCAGCCGTGTTGCTCACCGGGTACAGGTTGGCAGTCGACTCTTGCGGAGGTTGCGGGGGCTGAGCTGGCGGCCACGCTGCCATGACACACATTTTTCTTAGCTTTGACCGGCGGCACGTGCGCGCCTGCCATGGTTGGGCGGGTGGCTGTGTCAGCCAAGTATTTAGTTCGCCCCTATTTGTGCTTCGCTGTCATACTGGCGAGCCGGCGACCTGCCAGCCGACAGCCACCCAACGGAGCCAGCCGATCGTTTCGTTCGACGACCCCGTGGACGCAGCGCGGTCAGAGTTGGAGCTGGTGCCGGAGCTTGGGAGACACTGCTCTGCTTCTGCCTGCCTCCTCGTCCCTCCCCCCCCCCCTCCCCTCCCCCCCCTAATCCTCACCATGTCGATGTGTAGGGCATGCTCGTGCACCGACAAGCACGGGACGCAGGAGACGGCGCCCGAGTGCTGCGACGACAACGGGGTGCGGCGCGGGCGGTGCCTCTCGTGCCCGTGCCCGGCATACTCGTCGACCGAGGGCGAGGCGTGCGTGGCGTGCGATCACGTGCCAGCTGCGCATGAAGTTCTCTATCCGACTGGCCGCCGCATGGAGGGCTATCTTCATCTCCGCGATCGCGCTCAGGGCTTCCGCCTCGCCGCCCGCAACCCCATGCTCGACGTCTCGCTCGACCCGCCGGGCTCTTCGGTCGCCTCGTCCGAGCTCCTCAACATGATCCACACTGCCCGCTCCGACGACGATCAGCTGCCGCGGTAGCCGATTAACGAGTCGCCACTTCTCGGAGCGGTTTACTACGACGGCTTGGCCCGCTTGGCCGGGCGAGCCGGTGAGGCTCGAGCCTGGCCTCGTTCGACCGATGCTAGCGTGGCCTCGAGGGTGGCGAGCATGTGCGGGGTCCACTCTTCGGACGAGTGCATGCCCGAGGGATCGACGGCCGAGAGCGGCGGGAGCGGATGCTTGATGACCGAGTTGTAGATGCAGCCCCACTGCGAGCCGTCCTTGGTCGGAATCCACGAGATGAGTGCGCCGTCGCGGGCCTTGGCTGCGTAGTACGAGTCCTTGGCCTTATTCTGCTCGATAAAGGTGTACGGGCCGACGGCCACAAAGCGGCAGCCCGAGTTGGGAAAGACCTGCACCTCGCGGGCCTCGCCCTGGACCACCACCCGCCGCACCGCGTAGTTGTGCAGCGCATCGTGGATCCGCAACATGTCGACATCGGCGACGGCCGGCAGCGGCGCGTTCGCCTCGGCGGGCGCAGGCTCGGCGCCGCGCTTCCGTTTGCGCTTCCGCGCCGTCGCCCGCGCCTCCTCCTCCGGCGGCGCAGGCAGCGACGAGAGCTTGACGCCCAGCAGCTGCGCCACCACGCCGCGCAGCCGCCGCGAGCCGATCCGGGTGATGTGCTCGAGGCCGCCGGCGCCGGCGCCGAGGTAGAACGCGTCGATCTTGGTCTGGACCTTGGCCGGCACAAGCTCGGCGTACGAGGCCCGGACCGGCGCCACCTCAGTGGCCGCCTTTTCGGCGCTCCAGCGAAATGTCTGAACCGCAAACTGCTCCAGCGCGTCGAACCGCGGCTCCTCCCACTCAAACGGCTCGTCGTCGCGCGTCGCGGCGGGCGCCAGGTACGCCTCGACCACCGCGGTGTCTGGAAACCGCGCAGGAAGCTGGACCGTCGACTGCAGCCGCTTGACCGCCGCCCGCACCCGCAGCCGCTCCGGACGCCCCGCGATGAGCGCGTCGGCCTCGTGCGGGAGCGCAGTCACATAAGCTTTGAAGGCCTCGAGCGCTTGAACAACGCCCTCGCGCCCGCCGCCATACTCGCTCGGCGGCCAGGCCGCGAGCACCTCCATCGCGGTCACGGCGCCAACCCCGTGTACGCCCGCTGTGTAGTCGGAGCCAAGCAGGTGTGCGAGAAAGACGAGCGCGTCGCGGTCCAGCCCGAGCTCATCCTTCATCACCGACATGTCGAACCGCCGGACGTAGCGCCGCTCGTCAAAGAACGACCGGTACACCCGGTCGCCACCAAAGAGGAACACGTCCGAGTCATCGGTGATGATGCCGTCGACGAGGCCGAGCTCCAGTAGCACCGCGCACTGCGCCTCGGCCTCAAACGGCGCCTGGATGTACGGAATGCCCATGACGTCGAGCAGCGACGCGCACTCGAACACGAGCTCCTCGGAAATAGTTTCGGCTTGCAGCGCACGCGCCGCCGCACTCGGCGCCGTCTCACCGCCAGCACCCAGCGCCTTGCGCACCGACGCCGAGACGAGAAGATCCACAAGCTCCACGCCGTGGTCGTCCCACTTGGAGAGGTCGCTGGCAAAGTCGCCATCAGCCGCCGCGGCGAGACCCCCGCCGTCGGCCGGCAGCTCGGCCTCGTCGTCGCCAGACCCATCGTTGTCTGCAGACTCTGAGTCCGACGCGCTGGCCCCGACTTCGGACATGACATCGTCGGCGGTTGTCGACGAGCTGTCGGAAAGTGCAGCCCGCTCGGCCATCTCGTCGGCGATGCTGTTGCCGCCGCTCGCTCCGTAGTAGAGGAACCCGCCGCGGGTCACAGCGCCCGGGCCTTTGGCCACAGGCGGCCTGGCTGGCGCCGCGACCGACGCCTCAAACTGCGCCAACCGGCCCTGCATTGTAAGGTCGACCACGTCCGATCCGCCACCGTAGTCTTTGTCCTCATCCTCATCGGTCGTTGCCCCGTCCTCGTCGGTCGTCGTTCCGCCGTCGTCAAGCGCGTTCAGCTCGGCAAGCTCTTGCGCGAGCTCCTCAGGGATCTCGGCATTCTCGGTCATGAACCCGCCGGCAGGGCTAGACTCGGCCACGAATCCGCCGCCCGCATGCTGCCGAGACTCGGCGACAATATCGAGTGCATCGTCTTCAGTCAGATCGACAACAGTTCGGGCGGTGGAGGTCTTGGAAGAGGAGGAGGCTGTTCCCTTGGCCGCGTACTGGTCGAAAAAGTCGACAGGAAAGGCATCGTCCGCGTCGCCGAGAGCAATAGTGATGGGGCTGTCATCGTTTGAGCCGGCACCAGTGCTGGCCGTTGAGGTCGGCTGTGTAGCCTTGGCCGCGTACTGGTCAAAAAAGTCGACAGGAAAGGCATCGTCCGCGTCGCCGACAGCAATAGTGATGGGGCCGTCGTCGTTTGAGCCGGCACCAGTGCTGGCCGTTGAGGTCGGCTGTGTAGCCTTGGCCGCGTACTGGTCAAAAAAGTCGACAGGAAAGGCATCGTCCGCGTCGCCGACAGCAATAGTGATGGGGCCGTCGTCGTTTGAGCCGGCACCAGTGCTGGCCGTTGAGGTCGGCTGCGGGTTGGACGCTGCAGTCTTGGACGTGTGCATCCGGGCTGCGGCCAGCGACTTATCGTCGACATGGCCGGTCACGCCCATCACCCGCGAGTGGATGAAGACGGAAGCTCGGCGAGGATGTAGTATTGCGAGGCGTCAGACATAATCTTGTGGGCAGGGACCGAGATAACGCCGTGCGAGCCGACATCGATCGAGGCCATGCCGGCTTGCTCGGTCTGCGCCGGCGGCGCAAGATCGTCGTCGTCGACATGGTCCAGCACGACGTCGACCTGCTTCTCCAGCGCCTTGTTAGCTTCTTGCATCTTTGCGGTGATGTCGTGCTTGTTGACCAACGAGTCAATCTGGTACAGCGAGAACGCGTCTGACGTCGGAGCAAGCTCCTGCAGCCGCTCGTACCGGTGGGCACGGTTGATCCAGCGCTTGCGCTTCATGGCGCGCAGGACCCGCCGCTGGAGCTGCGGCGGGAGCGACTTGAAGACCTCCATATCCAACGCGCTCAAATCCATTGGAACATCCAGCGCCTCCAGCGCACGCTGGAGCTCCTCCTCGTCCTCTTCCTCGTCCTCTTCGTCCGACTCGGTGTCTACAGAGGCGGCCTGCGTGCTTCTCGGCGCCGCGACACCTGCAGTGCCACCGGATCGCGACGTGAATCCGGCAGCCTTGGCGCCAGCCGACTTTGCAGCTGCCGACGCAATCTGCTGCTTGAGCAGCTTGCGCGCAGCCTGGGCCGCAGGCACGGACACAGCGGACTCGGCGGCGCGGCGGCGCCGCGCGCGCTCTGCCACGGTCCTCCGCTTGAGCGCCGGCGTAGCGCCATCAAAGACAAAGACCGGCTTGATGCGGACAAAGAGCAGCTTGCAGATGCGGCGGAACATGCCAAGCAGATGCGCGTTGGGCAGCGGCTCGCCATCTGCATCCCGCATGGCTGACATGAACTGCGCCAGCCAGATCGAGGTATCGATAGCCAGCCGCTGGTTCGACAGCGCCTCGAGCGGTACACGCCGCCCAGTCGGCTCTACCACCCGCCAGAGGTTCTTGACACCCATGTTGCTCTCGCCACTCTCTGGTCTCTCCTACGAGTTGGGTGTGGCCCGTGCACGTCTCCGGCCAAGGCTCCGCGCTCCGAGCCCTGGCCGGCTTCCGCCCTCGTGTCGCGCTCACCACTGCCCGCTGCCGTCTCGCTCTCGATCGGCCCCACCGCACACTTTCGACAGATCAGCTGCGATACAATTGTCGGGGAGGAGTGGAGGAGTGCTTGGCGTGTGTGGCGCTGGTTGGGATGGGTTGGGTCGGCCTGTGTGTGGTGTATCCGGCCCTGACTGTTGAGCTCTGATCTGAACAGGCGGAGTTGTTCTATCAGATAGGTGACGCGCACTGGGTGAGAACGCGCGTGACTTGACAGGCTCGATGCATCGCCCCGCCACCCACATCCTCATCTGATCATGTGTCGACGAGGTCGTACAGATGCCGGCCTTGCCTTGCCTTCTCCCCCCTCCCCCCCCTCCTCCGACCTTCGTCTCCGCTGCCCATCCACAGTGGCATCACACTGACCGTGACTCTGCCTTGGCACGTCATCTTTGCCCCACTCTCACCGCCGCAACTGCTCTCTGATCACATGCTTCACGGAGCAACGATCTGTCACGTGATTGATGAGTGGTGTGGTCTTTGATTGGTCGACGTCATCGCGTCGGACCGAATGACCTGCTGGCGACATCGAGCACAGCTAGTGAGTGTGGTGCGAGGTAGACGGGCAAGAGCAAGGTACTCTCAACTCCCTCCACAACAGACTCTACGTAGTTGTGCCACACCAACTTGAGGCCTTTGTTTGGATCCTGCTGCTCGTGTGGTCACTCTGGTAGGTGCTGGCTGTTTCTCGCTCTCCTGACTGCCGCCGCTTCCTGCTGCTGCCGCCGCTTCCTGCTGCTGCCGCCGCTTCCTGCTGCTGCCGCCGCTTCCTGCTGCTGCCGCCGCTTCCTGCTGCTGCCGCCGCTTCCTGCTGCTGCTGAGTGTTCCGAGATTGTGGATCTGGTGCCTTTGCTTATTACGATCTGTATCTGCTGCTGCTGATTAAGCTGCCATGACAAGACTGAGTGTGGTTGTAGTGCTTGTGCTTGGCGTGGCGTGCCTGATGCGAGGCCGAGCTGTAGGCTCGACTCCGCCCCCGCCATGTGCGTGCATCGTTGGTGCTGATCATAGTGACGACGGAGTGCTCTACTCTTTATTGATCAAGGTAGATGGCAATGACCCTGTGTCCGACTTGATCTTGACATCGGCACCTCAGAAGACCTCGAAGTGCAACCTCATCGAGGAAACATCCGAGTGGCTGTGTCAAATCGATCCCTATGAGGGCCAGGAGTTGACCATCACGTTCAAAGTCGATGGCGACGAGGATCGGATCTGTTCTGACCTCAATTGGAGTAGTGGCTCAGATGGGATTGGCGCTCTGGCCTGTCCTGGCCTCAACTGGCGATGTGCTCCTGACCTGTCTTGGTTCTCTGTTCAAGGGGGTGCCCTCGGCGACGATTTCCGCATTACTCACGCCGCCGGAAAGAAGGTCATGGAGCTGAATGATCAGTTCATCTGGGAGGCATCCCGTCCTTATGCCGAAGAGTTCGTGCTCCAAGCCAAGTTCACCGATATTTGGGAGACCATTTGGAAATGCGTGACAAAGAGTCCGTCACCGCTGCCGCCTTCGCCCTCACCGTCACCGCCGCCACCCGACGCCGCCGCACCTCCGCCGCCGCCGCCTTCCGACGCCGCCGCACCTCCGCCGCCGCCGCCTTCCGACGCCGCCGCACCTCCGCCGCCGCCGCCTTCCGACGCCGCCGCACCTCCGCCGCCGCCGCCTTCCGACGCCGCCGCACCTCCGCCGCCGCCGCCTTCCGACGCCGCCGCACCTCCGCCGCCGCCGCCTTCCGACGCCGCCGCACCTCCGCCGCCGCCGCCCTCCGACGCCGCCGCACCTCCGCCGCCGCCGCCTTCCGACGCCGCCGCACCTCCGCCGCCGCCGCCACCCGTCGCCGCCGCACCTCCGCCGCCGCCGCCACCCGACGCCGCCGCACCTCCGCCGCCGCCGCCACCCGACGCCGCCGCACCTCCGCCGCCACCCGCGCCCAAGCGGCGCCCGGTCATCACCGGCACCGACACCACAAGCTCATCGTCGTCGTCGTCGACGATCTTTGCCCTCGTAGTCATGGTCCTCGGCGCCGCTGGTCTCTTTGGCTACCGCTACTACACTAGCCAGCAGACCGGCACCGGTGGCACTAGCTCGACTACTGCAGGGTCGTACAGCGAGCTGCTTCCGGGTGACGCAGTCGGCGAGGCCGTCGATGTCGAGCTTGAGGCTGTTGACCCAGTCGAGGACGCCAACCTCTGGATCGATGTCGACGATGATGACTGGGAATGAACGCCTTCTTCCGTGCACGTGACAGCGATGTGCTTGTCATGCCGCAGCGCGGCTTTTGCACGTGCGACGTTCCGCCCTTCCCTCTCACCACGACGCCTCCGCCTCACACTCCACCGCCCTCTCTCCCAACATGTCGCACTCTATGCTTCATGCTGTTCTTGCTCTTCTGGTGCTGGTGTCGACTGCTGCTGCCAGTGGTAGCTTCAGCGGCCAAGTCCTCGTGGCCGCTCCCGGCAGTGTCCTGGCTGACAGCAACCACAGTCTGGAGATGTATTACGACATGCCGCAGCACAATGTGTCGTTGGCTCTGGCGCGGTCGGCGTCGATGCTGCCTTTGGGCTCAGTTGTGCTCTCGTCATCTCCCGAGATGTACATCGGATCGGATGTGACGCGGTCGCTGGTCGTCGTCTCGGCTCCGAGCGTAGACGTCGCACATCTGGTCCGCAATCAGGTGGAGAGCGAGCCGGTCTACGCCTATGGCTCCGGACTGGTGTTTGATGTGGCTTTGACCGACGTTGCCAAGCTGCAGGCGAGTGTGGCGCAAGCGAGCCTGGAGACGGTGGCCGTGCCGATGGCGCCGGAGCCGATGATGTTTGGGGTCAACGGCACGGCGCGGCTGGAGGAGGTGCTCGCGCGCGTGGAGACGATGTCCGCTCCAGATGCAGCCATTGCCAAACTTGGGGCGCAGATCTCGCCGGCGCATATGAGGCAGACGCTCGACTACCTGACCGGCAAGACGTCGACGCTGACGACTCGTCAGTCGGGCTCGGAGGATGCGGTCAAGGTGAGCGATTGGATTGAGGTCCAGCTCGAGGGTCTCGGCCTCGAGATCGAGCGCGACAACAAGTCTTGGAAGGGCTACTCGGACGACATCTACGGCACGCTTCCCGGACTCCACAACGAGACGTACATCCTCATCGGCGCGCATTACGACTCGTGCGGGCAGAACACGTCGTCGACCACCGATCCGGCGCCCGGCGCCAACTCGAACGGCTCAGGCGTGGCGGCGCTTCTGGAGATGGCGCGGGTGCTGGCGTTGTCCGACCGCACATTCAACGCCTCGATCAGGTTCGCGTTCTGGACTGCCGGATGCCAAGGCTACTGGGGAACAAGGTGGCGCGCAAACCTAATCGCGGTGCGCGGCTGGGACATGGTCGCGTACATGAGCGCAGACATGGTGGCCTACCGGCCGCCGGGCAACCCGATTGAGATTGGCATCAAGAGCCGCTGGTCGACTCCGATCGCCAATGAGGTCTTCCTCGCAGTCATGGCGCTGTACGAACCCGAGGTTCGCACCTGCTACTCGCTCGAGACGCGCGGCTCGCAGACACCATTCTTCTTCTTGGATCTCATCGCCATGGGCGTCACCGACACCTGCGGCTTTATTCGGGACCCGGCGTACCGCCAGGCCGACGACGTGGTCGATCGGCCTGGCTTTGACCTCGACGGCCAGCTCACCGTCACCACCCGTGGCCTCCTTGCCTCTGCCGTCACCATGATCGGTGGTATCGTTTAGCTGTCGATAAACAACAAACACGTTCAGGTACCGCATCGGCCCGCTCGCTGATGTTCTCTCTGCTGTCACCATGGCGTCGGTCGCGGTTTCCGTCAGCGATAACCCCCCGTCGTCATCGGCACCCCTCTCTCCCCCCTTCATTAATCATGGCTACTGAGAACGTTATCTTTGCCCTCGGCAACCCGCTGCTCGACATCTCGGCCACTGTGGACGAGGGCATGCTCGAGAAGTATGGCCTCAAGGCCAACGATGCCATCCTCGCCGAGGACAAGCACATTCCGATGTACGCCATCCATTCATTCCCTCCCTCCCTTCCCCTCCCTCTCGCCCGACTGCCATGCCCGTGTCTCCTCGAGCTGTCGTCAGGCGACGTTGGTGAGCAGAGATGGATTGGGATGCCGAGCAGAGGACGGAAGCCACGTGGGCAGGGATGGCCCAGGGCGTAGCGTGCGATAGAAGCAAGTGAGAAGGGCACAAGTATGATGCGTAGATAGAAGAGAATATGGCGAGTCTCACAGTCTGGTTGGGGGGGGGGGCGGCGCAGGTACGAGGAGCTGTCCAAGCACGAGACCGTGTCGTACACGGCTGGTGGTGCGACCCAGAACTCGATTCGTGTGGCGCAGCACTACATGGACAACGCGCGGGCGACGACCTTTGTGGGTTGCGTCGGCTCGGACGAGTACGCGACCAAGCTTTCGGAGGCTGCGGCGCACGACGGTGTCCGTGTCGAGTACCTTGTGGACGAGGCGACGCCGACCGGCACTTGCGGCTGCCTCATCACCGGCAAGAACCGCTCGCTGGTGGCCAACCTCTCGGCGGCCAACAACTACAAGGCTGACCACCTCCAGTCGGAGGCGATCTGGTCGCTTGTCACCCAGGCGCAGATCTTCTACTCGGCCGGCTTCCACCTCACCGTCTCGCCCGAGGCCATGCTCAACATGGCGCGCCATGCCGCCGACACCAACAAGATTTACTGCTTCAACCTCTCGGCCCCGTTCCTTGTCCAGTTCTTCAAGGACCAGATGGCCCAGGTCATGCCGTACGCCGACTACGTCTTTGGCAACGAGGACGAGGCCGCCGACTACGCCACCCACAACGGCATCGAGAAGACCGACCTCAAGGAGATCGCCCTCGCCATCGCCGCCCTCGACAAGGTCAACACCCAGCGCTCGCGCACTGTCGTCATCACCTGCGGCTCGGAGGAGACCATCGTCGCCAAGGACGGTGCCGTCACCACCTACGCCGTCGACAAGATCGAGGACGACAAGATCATCGACACCAACGGTGCCGGTGACGCCTTTGTCGGTGGCTTCCTCGCCGCTCTGGCCAAGGGACAGGACATCGCCGCCTGCGTCGAGGCCGGCCACGTCGCCGCCCGCATGATTATCCAGTGCTCCGGCATTGTCCTCCCGGCCAAGTTTGCCTAAGCCAACGTCCTGCGCCTTGGACCCTCGTTCTGAGCCCTCGTTATGATTAAAGGAGACCTCTCTTCCTGCACACCCGCACTACCAAGGCACCGAGCCTGCTGCCATCCACCCCTTCACACGTATATCCCCTCTCGACCCACTGACCGTCGCTCGATCTCTGGGATCATCGAGTTGTGGCTGTCTTTCGCCTCCCTCCAAAACTCGCGCAGTGAGAGGGTTCGAGCCGTTTTCGCTGTCGCCGTCACCGTCGCGTTCGACTCGGTCACCACTTCTCCCCCTCCACGGCCCAAAGGCGATGGCGAGCGTGAGCCCGAACCTCCCGTGGGTGGAAAAGTACCGACCCAACTCGCTGGATGAACTTATCTCGCACAAGGAGATCATCTCGACTATCGAGACCCTCATCGATCGCCAGCAGATGCCGCACCTGCTGCTCTACGGCCCGCCGGGGACGGGCAAGACTTCGACCATTCTTGCCTGTGCCAAGCAGCTGTTTGGCCCCTCGTACAAGTCCATGATCCTAGAGGTACGCCTGCTCCCCCCTCCAACGTATTCTCCAACTGCATGCCACATCATTTCTTCCCTACCTTGCTTCCTGCCTTGCCTATGCCCCCCACCATCTGCCCTCTCCTCGCCCCTGAAGATTCTACGTCGGGATCGACGCCACTCCCTCCGTCCCTCCCCACACGAGGCTTCCAACAGTCGAGGCCTTCCAGGGTGGACCGCAACAACGTACACGCGGACGAAACCTCCACATCATCCTCTTTGTCTGTGTGTGCAAAGGGGGTCTGGGTAACGTCATGAGCGTGTGTACGGCATGTTTTGCAGAGGGCGACAACTCACCTCTCGGGAGGGACAAACGCGTCGACGCGGGCGGCGGGTATGTGTGTGTGTGTGTGGATGGGGGGGGGGGGTGGACAGCTTAATGCGTCTGATGATCGAGGCATTGCAGTGGTTCGCGATCAGGTCAAGTCGTTTGCGTCGACACGGAAAATGTTTGCTACCGGGTTCAAGCTCATCATTCTTGACGAGTGCGATGCCATGACCAAGACGGCGCAGAACGCGCTGCGGTGCATCATCGAAAAGTACTCGCGGACAACCCGATTCTGCCTCATCTGCAACTACGTCTCCAACATCATTCCCGCGCTCCAGTCGCGGTGCATGCGGTTCCGGTTTGCGCCGCTGAGCCAGGACCAGATCGAGCACCGGCTCAACCACGTACTCGAGGCCGAGGGCCTCACCCTCACGCCTGACGGCAAGTCGGCGCTTCTGCGGCTCTCGCAGGGCGACATGCGCAAGTGCCTCAACATCCTGCAGTCGGCGTCGCTGGCGTCGACCGTCCTGGACGAGGAGCTTATCTATTCGACGACCGGCGCCCCGATGCCGTCGGACATCAAGCTCATTCTCCGCTGGATGCTCAACGACCCGTACTCGACTGCGTACGCCGCCGTCACCAAGCTCTGCACCGACAAGGGGCTTGCCCTCATCGACATCGTGCGCGAGATCCACGTCGTCGTCGCCACCATGCAGTTCTCGTCTAACGTCCTCGGCGTCCTGCTCAAGGAGCTCGCCGATCTCGAGTACCGCCTCACCTTTGCCACCACCGAGCGGGTCCAGCTCGGCGCCCTCGTTGGTCTCTTTGCCGTCGTGCGCGATCTAGTCGGCACCGAGCAGGCACAGGCCCGCGCCCAGCAGCAGCAGCAGCAGCAGCAGCAGCAGCAGCCGACCGCCATGGATGTCGCCGCGCCATCGTCGTGACCAGCCGTTCCTCCTTGCTGCTCACTGCCGAGCAGCCATGCGATCGTAACACGTTCCCCTCCTCCCTCACCGTGTCTCCTTAATACGGCCGTGATCGCCAGTCTTTCTGCCGGACAGGCACGGGGCACTTGCGTCGAAACAATCTGAGCAACACTCCTCTCACTGCAAAGGCCAACATGGACGAGGCAGCACCGAACGCGGTGAACCCAAACTCGACATGGATCAACGGGCGCGGCTTCTGGATCTTCTACCTCTGTCTCATTGGTGGCTTCCGGTTCTTCCTCTACCTCTTGCAGGGCTTTATGGCGTCGACGACGGCTTGGACTCTCTTCAATGTCCTCCATACTATGGTATGTTTGATTTGCTCTGGAAAGGAAGGAAGCGGTCGGGAGGGAGAGGTCGGGGGAGGGGGGTGCGGGGGGTGGCCAGAGTTATCCGAAGGCCTACCAGTAGCATGACTTGGGCTACGGGGATGAAACAGCGCATGGAGAGGGGAAATGTACTTATGGTGATGTGTGTTGCATACGGTGGTTGTGGGTGTGTGCGTTCGGCTTGTGTATGGATGGGTAGACCACGTTTGTGACGTGGCACTGGATGAAGGGCACGCCGTTTGAGCACAACCAGGGCGAGTTCAAGGAGTTCACCCTCTGGGAGCAGCTCGATGATGAGGTCCAGTTCACCACCACCCGCAAGTTCTTCACTGCAGTCCCGGTCGTCCTCTTCCTCATCTCGTGCCACTACGCCCACTTTACCACCACCCAGTTTGTCATCAACGTCGTCGCCGTCGGATTTGCCCTCATCCCCAAGCTCCCGTACATGCACCGCAAGCGCATTCTTGGTATCAACAAGGACTAGCTAGGCTAGCCTCGTCGTCTTGTTTGTGACGGCGCTCTGTGCCTTGCTTCTTTCCCCCCTCTCGCTTGCCCTCCACGCTCACCGCTCTCTGCCGCAGTGTGCCTGTCATGTCGCGCGTTTGATGGCCCTGTTGCCAGGCTGCGATGCGGTGAGCGATGTGATGTGGCGTAGGTTGGGATGCGAAAGGTGGAGCGGACTCGGGGTGTGTGTGACCTAACTAGAGTCCTGGCCGCTGCCCATCTTGATGGCGTCGACGCTTGCGCTCGCTGTCGATCACATTCTTTGTGTTTTCTCTCTCGCCCACGGTTGTTCACGGCTGATCTGGCGCTGACACCCAGCCAGTCATGCACACTACCGCCGACCAGGCCTCTGCTCGCCACGCAAAGCAGAGTGCACGTGCACGCCGGCGCAAGCTCGCGTCTGTGCAAGCACCACCGGTTTCGTCGCCGGCCACCCCCTTCCCTACTCTCCAACAAGCAAAAAAAAACCATGTGTCAAAACGGTACGATGGTCGAGTTTGACTGCATGCGCTCTGCTGGCTGGCGGCCTGTCAGGCGGCCGTGCGCGCCGCCACTCGTACCCCACACCCACACCCACTCCCCCCACCCGCTGACACTGCCTGTCATTACCCACATCCTGGCTCTCACCAGGCAGATATCCTTATGTGGCGGCATGTGGTAGAGTGGGAGGAGGAGGACGACGAGCTGGAGACGGTGCTGTATGCGACCCCCGCACAGGTCGGTTTGTTCCACGCTGCCGAGGCCGGAGACGCCGAGGCCGTGGCCATGCACATCAGCCTGGTGCAGGCAGAGTCGACCGAGGATTGCGAGTCGGGAGCCTTGGCGCCGCTTGACATCACACTGTTGCGCGATGAGCGAGGGAACACTCTGCTCAATCGGGCGGTGTGGGGCGGTCACGAAGAACTCGCGAGATGGCTCGTCGCCGAGTTTGGCTTCAGCATTGCCTCGCGCGATGCGTACGGCTTTACTCCGCTGGCGGATGCAACGTGGTACGCCCAGGTCAATGCGGTGCGATTCTTGCTCGACGCCGGCTCGCCTGTGCTCACCGCCACACACAATGGCATGACGCTCATCGACATCTGCCATCGCGACTTTCGGACCATCGCCGATCGCGACAACGACGTGGCCGCCGTAACGGCGATGATCGAGGCGTGGACCGAGGCACGGACTCGCTGGTGGAGGCCACAGCGGCATCGGTACTTTCCCAAAGCCTTTCGCGACGAGGTATTCACTGTTCTGGTCATTGCCCGCTCGCACGATCCCGACTCGGGCGAGTACCGCTACGCCTCGGCCTGTCTCCTTCCGTTGCTTCCATCCGAGCTCCTCTGCCTCATCTTTGCGCATTTGGCGAGCCAGCATGTGTATGAAATTGAGTACGCGGCAGCCGATGCGGCGTTGGCGGCGCGAGCAGTGGCTCAGGCAGCGCAGGCAGCTCTGCGCGAGGCGCAGCGGGCGCTGATGCGCGAGATCGCCGCCGCTGCTGTCGTCGCCGAAGATGTCGACAGCGAGCTGGCCGCTTATGACGCATGGGTCACCGCCTGCGACGATCCCACAGTCACCATGCTGGTAAGCCCGAGTCAGGCGACCGCCGACCATGACGTCTTCTTTGCCGTCTCCTCCGCTCGGTCGTCAGGCCCGATCCGGCTCAAGGTTCTCCGCGATCTGGTGCAAGCCGATGCCCAGCTACGCGCCGAGGCCCGACGTAACTCTTCTGGCTCGTCCAACTAAAACCATTGGCGCACCTTTGTCTGCGTCAGTATAACGTTGTTGTTCGCCTTCCCACGCGCGCGCGTTGCCGCCAACCGGCGCAGTTTGGCCAAACGGCAGCAGCCTGCTCACCGGGAGCAGGGCAAGGGCATTGGCAAAGACCAGAGCAAGCGGCAGCACTCAACTTGCAGGACGTAGAAGGTCTCCATGCCGTACAAGAGACGGCGGGTGCCGCGTGCGGCGGGAGGAAGTGGCAGGTCACCGCGGCGGAGGGAGCGGTCGGCGTCGCCGAGTAGCTCAAAGTCACCGCTCTCTGTCCGTGTGGTCGGAGACGTGACGGTGCCGCCAGGAACGGCGCTGGCACCCAACGTGACGTTTATCAAGACCTGGTCGGTGGTGAACGACGGCGTCGAGGTGTGGGATCGGGCGTTTCTGGTCTTTGTCTCGGGCAGCTTGCTCGCCCAGTCGCCTTCGATCGCGTTGCCGGCGGTGGGCGCCGGCGAGCGGATCAACGTGAGCCTCGAGGTACAGGCGCCTGAGACGGGCGGGCGGGCGCTGTCGAGCTGGGCGTTTATGGACGCTGCCGGGCGGCGGTTTGGCGAACCGCTGGTCATCGATGTCAACGTGACGGCTGCGCACGCGCACGACATCAACGCGGCGCGCGATGCGCTGGCGGCGCTCATCAGGGTTGGGCGGGTCCTGGGCATGCCAGACCTCCCGCCGCTGGAAGCGCCGCCGCTGGGCGACGGGCCTTCGGCCTTTCCGTATTTAGAGGAGCTGTGGGCCATGGCCAAGGCGCTCGAGGCCCACACCGGGGCCGACACTGGCGCTAACGAGCTCGACGACGGGTTCAGCAGCGACGGTGAGCTGGTCGACGCGAGCGGCGACGAGCCTCTGTTCGAGATTTCTGTGCGGTGGCGGAGTGGGAACCAGGTCTTCACCCTCTCTGTCTCGGCATCGCACACGGTGGCCGACGTCAAGAGCGTGGTTGCGGGGCAGGCTGGGCTCCCGCGCGAGAGCCTCGAGCTGGCGCCGGCCTTTGCTGGCGGCGTCCCGCCTGACGGCCTGGTCCTCCTCGATGCATCGCGGACCTTGGCGTCGTACGGCCTTGGCAGCGGCACGGTGCTTGAGCTGCTTGTGGCGCCGGGGCCGGCCACCCTTGGGCCTACGCCGCAGGGTGCGAGTCCGCAGTGGGGATGAGGCGGGCGAGGAACAGGATCGAGATAACATGGCGGCTTTATAGCTACGACTGAATCATGCGGTAGGTGAGGTCGAGGACGTCGGCCGAGTCGCGTGAGTGCCAGCGGGTCTTGATGATAAACTCGAGCGAGAACTCCGGCGCGCAGACCTCGCCGTTGAACAAGATCTCGATCTTGGCACCCGGGATGTTGCGGCAGAGCTTCTTGCGGAGGTGCTTGGCGAGTCGCTTGATGTCGATTGAGGCCTTGGTTTGCATAACAGACGCGATGGACGGGAGGGCCAGGGTGGCGGCGTCGTTGGGGTCGGGGTGCACAGCAAACTTGACCCAGTCGACGTTGTCGACAGTAACAATGCCCTTGGACGAGACCGAGACGTTCGGCGGGAGCGCGCTCTTGTCCATGCCCAGATACTTTGTGGTAACAGACACATCACCAACTCGTCCGCTTTGCGCGGCGCTCTTCTTGTTCTCAAGCTTGCGGGCCCGCTTGGCCTCGGGCTCGCCGGCCTCGGCGGCGGCGGCAGCGTCGTTGGTCGGAGTCTCTGCGGCTCCGGCCCCGGCTGCGGTCGCGGTAGATTTCGAGCGCGAGCGCTTGCGCTTCTTCTTGCGGCTCGGCTCGGTGCCAGGGCCGGCGTTGGGGAAGATACGCTCGACGAGCGACTTGAGGGCCATGTCCTGGCGGATAGCGGTGAAGGGGTCGGCGCCGAGGTCGGTCTCACACGTGGGACACTTTGTTGAGCCCGAGTCAAAGTGGCGCAGAATGCACGGCTCACAGAAGGTATGCAAACATTCTGAGACCGTGGTGGCGTTGCGGAAGTAGCCGTTGCACAGCTCGCAGACGAGGTATGCGTTGAGCGCCCGCGTCCGTACCACCAGCTTGCCGCCTTGAATGACGGCGTCCTGCTCAGGGCCGAGCACACTTGCGCTAGCCATATATGCGAATATATATGTATGTGTGTATGCGTATGTGTATGTGTGTGAGTATGTGTGGCGTGTGTGGAGCGAAGTGGTGTATGTGTATGTGTGTGTGGGGGGGTATGGGTATGGGCCGTGAGGTGGCGGAGGTGTGGCTGTGTTCGCCTTCACCATCACGATCGCGATGACGATAACGATGACGATGACGATCATGTCTCCAGCTGTCTCCTTCTGCTGTTGAGATCATCGCCCCTTGTCATCGCATCTCAGCGGATGAGCAGGTGTGTGTGTGTGTGTGTGTGTGTGTGTGGTGGGTGGGTGGGGGGGGTGGAGCAGGCTCTGCGGGAGCCGAGTTGGAAGCTGCGTTCGATGACGGACGAGGTCGAGTACACTACACTCTGGACGCGTAGAGAGAGGGAGTAGAGGATGGACCCGACGGTTGTGACGGTTGCCACATGTGCCCTCAATCAGTTTGCGCTGGACTTTACCGGCAACCGTGACCGGATTCTGGCGGCTGTGGCCGAGGCCAAGGCAGCAGGTGCTTCGTACCTCATTACACCCGAGCTGTGCATTCCAGGTAGGGTAGCAAAGGCGGGCGGTGCTGGGCGTGGGAAGGGAGGCAGATCGTGTGGTGGTCTGGGCGAGCATGTACTGATGATGATGATGGTGGTGATGTTGATGGCGGCGTAGGGTATGGGTGTGAGGATCACTTTCTGGAGAAGGATACGTTCTTCCACTCGGTGGAGGTGCTTGCCGAGCTGATCACGTCGGGTGCGTCCGAGGGGATGCTGCTGGACGTGGGCATGCCATATGTCTTCCGATCTGTGCTGTACAATGTGCGAGTGTTTGTTCTCGACGGGCGTATTGTGCTTGTTCGGCCTAAGATGCATCTAGCCAACGACGGCAACTACCGGGAGGAGCGGTGGTTCACGGCGTGGTCGCGGCCGCGGACCACCATCGAGGTCGCACTCCCGCGGGTTCTGCGTGAGGTAACGGGGCAGGCCGAAGCGCCGTTTGGCGACGGCGTGCTGCGGTTTGCCGATGCCACGCTCGGGTCGGAGACGTGCGAGGAGCTTTTCACGCCGGCAGCGCCGCACATCAGCATGGCGCTCGACGGGGTGGACATCTTTGGCAACGGCTCGGGCTCGCACCACGAGCTCCGCAAGCTCTCGCGGCGGATCGACCTCATAGGCAACGCGACGCGCAAGTGCGGCGGCATCTACCTGTACGCCAACCAAAAGGGCTGCGACGGCGGGCGGTGCTACTACGACGGGTGCGCCATGATCTTCTGCAATGGCAAGCTGGTGGCCCAGGGCGACCAGTTCTCGCTCCGCGACGTCGACGTGGTGACGGCGACGGTGGACCTCGACGCTGTGCGCTCGTTCAGGGCTGGTGTGGCGTCGGCGTCCAAGCAAGCAGCGGACGCGCCGATGTACCCGTCGGCCTCGGCGGATGCGGTGAGCTCGGTCTTTCTCTCTTCGACCTTTGCTCGGAGGCGGGCGCTGACCGAGGCGCTGGGCAAGCCGCGGATTCCGCTGCCGCAGGAAGAGATTGCGTACGGGCCGGCGGCCTGGCTGTGGGACTACCTCCGGCGGTCGGGCCTCTCAGGCTACTTTGTGCCGCTCTCGGGTGGCATTGACTCGTCGGCGACGGCGACGATTGTCGGCTCGATGTGCCACATGGTGTACGATGCGGTGATGAGCGAGGACGGGCCGGACGCGCAGGTCCTTGCCGACTTGCGGCGGATGGTCCGGGTGCCCGAGTCGGAGCCGGATTGGCGTCCTGAGTCGCCGGCGGCCATTGCGGACGCCATCTTTGTCACGTGTTACATGGGTACGTCTAACTCGTCGGCCGAGACGCGGGCGCGGGCGGCCGCGCTCGCGGAGCAAGTTGGCTCGTACCACCTCGACATCAACATCGACGAGGTTGTGTCTGCCTTTGAGAGTCTCTTCGCCAAGACCACTTCGTTCACACCCAAGTTCAAGGTCCACGGCGGGTCGTGGGCTGAGAACCTGGCACTGCAGAACATCCAGGCGCGGTCGCGGATGGTCATCGCCTACCTGTTTGGCCAGCTCATCCCCACCGTCCGCGGACCTGGCGGCGGGCTCCTCGTCCTCGGCTCGGCCAACGTCGATGAGGCCATCCGCGGGTACTACACCAAGTACGACTGCTCGGCAGCAGACGTCAACCCGATCGGCGCCATCTGCAAGGCCGACCTGCGGCTGTTCATGACCTGGGCTACCGAACGGTTCGGCTACTCGTCGCTCGCCGACATCATCGCGGCGCCGCCGACAGCCGAGCTCGAGCCCATCACCGCCGACTACACCCAGACCGACGAGGCCGACATGGGCATGACCTATGCCGAGCTGACCGAGTACGGTCGCCTCCGCAAGATCGGCAAGGCCGGCCCGGTCTCCATGTTTGAGGCCCTCGTCCGCAAGTGGCCACACCTGTCCCCGGCTGCCGTCGCCGACAAGGTCAAGTTTTTCTTCAAGATGTACGGCCGCAACCGCCACAAGATGACCACCCTCACCCCGGCCTATCACGCTGAGTCGTACTCACCTGATGACAACCGCCACGATCTCCGCCAGTTCCTCTACCCGGACTGGTCGTACCAGTTTGCCCGCATCGACGCCCTAGTCGCCGCCATGGGTGACGACGCTTAGCTCTCTCGCCCCGCTCGTTTCCCCGCCAATGACCATTGGGTGGATCAGAGAGTTCATTACATGCAAGGCCCCAAACCCAATGACGGTCGTGTCGTGATCGTGGCTGGAGGAGAGCGCGGCTACCAGTCTAGCCCAGCATCTCCAGCAGCTCGCGCTCTTCGTCGGTGATTTGCTTGTGGTCAAAGACAACGTCTGCGTCTTCTCCAGACTCGGACTCCTTCTCCTTCTTCTTCTTCTTCTTCTTCTTCTTGGCCTTTTTCGGAGCTGTGATCGCTTGGCTCCGGAGGATGTCCGTCCGGCTCTGCTGCTCCACCGACGCCAACAGCGCCAGGTCGTCGTCGTCCAACTTGACCGAAGCCGCTGGCCCACCATTCTGCTGCTCACCATCCACCTGCCGAGTCTCAGGCGCCTCATCCTCTACATCCACCATGAGTCCACAGCCCCCCCCCCCTGCCCTTGTCCCAGTCCTCATCCCTTCGCCATGAAGCCACCACAGGTCGCGCCATTGGAGCCAGCCCCCCCCCCCCCCCCCCCCCCCCCCCTTTCCCCCCACCTCCTTCCTCTCCCTCCCCCCCCTCCTCCTCCCCTCTTACCAAACACACGTACTCGGAGGAGTGTCGGCCATGTTGCACCCCTTGTGAAATGCGTATGTGGAGAAGTGGTGGTGGTGGTGGTGGTGGTGGTGGGGAAGGAGGAGGGTGGCGGTGGCGAGTGTCTCTGGTGTCACGGTCGTTTCTGGCTGTGCGGTGGCTGCTGAGAGCGAACATGTGGTGATGGCGGTGGCGACGATAGTAGACGGGAGAGAATGATCATTGGTGACGGTGGCTTATGTTATTGGTTAGAGATGGATAATGTCGTGGTGGGCACACCAGGTGTACCTTCTATGACATGGTCGTCTCCCCCCTCGGTCTTTCACGTGGTGGTATCAATCGTGTGTGAACGCCAATCGGCCACTTTTTCCCCACCTTCCACGTTGTGAACGAATGTGATCAGTGCCCTTGTCGACAGAGACGGTGGATGATGGTGGCATGGTCGATGATGGGCACTGGTTTCTAGTTAGGAGGAGTGTGTGGCTTTTCTGAGATCTGCGATGGACGGCGGAGGGTTGCGATGGGCGACGGGGGGCTGCGATGGACGGCGGAGGGCTGTTGTTGCCGAGCGCGTCACAGCAAGGTGCGCGAGACGTAGGCCAAGGTCAAAGGCTTGGGCAACACCCGACTCTTAGGGCAAGGGCAAGGGCAAGGGCAGGGCAAAGGCGAGGGAGTGGTCTGGACAAGGATAGCCGAGGCAGCCAGTGAGAGCATCATGTTGCGGTCGGTGCTGGGAGCAGGCGTGGGCGTGGTGCGTGGTGCGGTGACGGCGAGCGGACGAAGGGCGGCGAGCTTGTCGCCGCTGCAGCGGGTTGTACTGGCGGCGGGCGCAGCCGTGGGTGCATTCCTGGATCCGACACGGGCGGATCTGGTGTCGGCGCTCGGGGAGACGACGGGACTGGAGGCGCTGCGGACGATGCGAGCGCAGATGGCGAGGGATGAGACCGGGGCGAGGATCCTGGCGGAGCGGCCGATGATCGATTCAGCCACGGCGGCCGAGGCTGCTGCGGCGCTGGCGGCGGATGAGGCCGCCGGCGTGGTTGCCAACACGCCGGAGAGCTCGTTTGCCGCTGCTTACGGCACGTTTCTTGCCACCCATGGGTTCTCGCCTGACGAGCGGCCGGCGGTCCGGTTTGTGGACGACGACGAGTTGGCTTACGTCATGTTGCGGTACCGACAGGTCCACGACTTTTGGCATGTGCTCTACGGGGTCAAGCCGGACGTCGAGGGCGAGGTCATGCTCAAGTGGATCGAGGCCGGCGAGACCGGGCTGCCTATGAACGTGCTCTCTGCGCTGGCCGGCCCGTTCATCACCTCGCACGTCGATGCAGCGGCCCGAAAGCGGCTGCTCACCCGCGGCATCCCGTGGGCCATCAGCACCCGCAGCAGCCTCAAGGCACCGCTCATGTGTGTGTACTATGAGGAGCTGCTCCAGTCGCGGGCGAGCCTTGGCGCCGTCCGGAGTTCATTGGGAATCACGCCATGGGCGCCGCCACAGGCAGCGGCGTCGGCTACTACACCCGGTCGCCCGGCTTGAACGAGCCGAGCGAGCGGAAAAAGGCAAAGGTCGACGACGATGCCGCCGGCGGCGACGCCGGCACGGTGGCGCCCGAGACCGACGCAAGAGCAGTCTCAGGCGGGAGGACCTTGAACTCGTGACCCGAGTCTGGCTCAATGTTGTCGAGCGACGGCAGGTGGTCGCGCTTGGCGGCGACACGGTCGAGAATAGCGACGAGGGCCGCCCGGACAGAGGCCTCGACAATGGCATGCCACTCGAGGCGCGCCTCGGAAGACTGCGGCAGCTCGATGATTACCAGCGACAGCGTCCACCGCTCCCACTGGACATAGTCCGACTGCTCCCAGAACAGCACCTTCTTGCGCCGGCCTTCGATAAACGAGATCTGCAGAGCATCGGCCACGCCCTCGACCGAGCGGAGGCGCGTGCCGGTGGCGTCGCGCGGACCAGCGGCGTCGCCCTCAGTGGACGATGTCGACGGCGGCATGACCTCGGCTTCAGCCACCGGCACCTCGAGCATCTGCACCGTCGCAGCCTTGATGCGTGTGGCAAAGGCAGCGACCTGCGCATCCACGTCATCCTCGTTGCGTGGCGACATGAGATAGCAGATGTTGAGTCCGAGGTCCATGTCGACCGGGACCGGAACGACTGCGTCCGAGCCATCACTCTCTACAAACGTTCTCTGAAACAGGACTGTGTGGAGCAGAGCACGGACAACTTCGGGCGCCCGTGATCGATCCACCACTACCAGCGGTAGGCTGAACGCCGCAAAGTTCATGGCGTGCCTGGCTTTGTGGAACACCACCGGTTTGGTCGCCGACTTTGCGTGAGGTGGAGTGGGAAGGGCAAGGGCGAGGGCGAGGGCGAGGGCGAGGGTGAAGGGAATAGAGGGAGGGGGGTGGTGTGTGTGTGTGTGTGTGTGTGTGTGTGTGTGTGTGTGTGTGTGTGTGTGTGTGTGTGTGTGTGTGTGTGTGTGTGTGTGTGGTTGGTTTGGAAGGGGGGGGGGTTCGGGAGTTGGGTGTGGTGGACGGTGAGCGGAGAGCGACGGGCCAGGTCTGGCGGCCTGGGCTGGCGGCTTAGGCTTGGGCTTGGACTCAAGCTGCCGCGGGAGGGTACACTTGTCGCACACCAACAGCGAGGGAGGGCGTGGTCGGAAACGGTGGTTAGTGTGGCTTGAAGCGGGCTCGTACTTGGATTGCAGTGACGCGGGTTGGGTGACGGTCATGGACGTGTCGACAACGTCGACGGCTTCGCAACGGAGGCGGAAGAAGCGGATGCGCAGGGTGCCGGACTCGATCAAGTCGAGCGAGGGGCTGGGTGGGGAGGAGGCAGAGGCGGTTGATCGCTTGCTGAGGGAGAACCGTGAGCTGAAGAACAAGAATCGCCTGCTGGAGTTCAAGATCCAGGTCCTCACCGACATGCTCACCTGCGAGCGGCTGGACTCGCTGGCCCGCGAGCAGCTGCTGCTGGAGCAGACCCAGCAGACGTGATGATGGCGACCTGGCGTCGCGAAGGGCCGGCTGCAATATCAGCAGTGAGTAAAGCAAACGGGTGTGTACTGGATGGGCGTTCACGGCTGCCGTCACACGACATCGCTCAGCGACGCGGAGTCGGACGCGTAGCGGGCAGATGCAGGGCGGTTGGCAACTGCGAGCCGATCAAGGGAGGTGGCGACGGCGGCCCAGGCTGCGGATCGTGGTAGAATCGAGGCGGGTGGAGTCACCGGCGGCTGACAGCACGAGCCGTCACCCAGGTGTGACGTCCGCCAGAGCGGGATGCACGGCCGCGGGCAGCAGCCGTAGAAGGCGCGCGACTCAAAGCTCATGAGACCGATGGCCACCAGCGAGTAGAGTTGGATGAAAAAGACCGGAAAGAAGGCCCACGCCAGCGTCTGATTATTGTGTAGCGAGTTGGTGGCGACCGTGACAAAGATGCCGCCGTAGATCGACATGGCTCCCATGCAGCCGACAAAGGACAGGACACCGTCGGTCGCAATTGGGAGCTGAAGCACAGCGGCGTCGAGTAAGAGCACAAAGGTCGATGTCGGCGCAAACATCCACACCGCCACAATCAACGGCGTCAGAGCGTGCCACCACGAGGTCACCTTGCTGCCCGGAAACTCGATCTGCCACTGGATGAGGAAGGAGAGTGGGATGAGCATGGCGCCGCCGGTAAAGACGTAGTACACACGGATTGCGAGCCCGCGCAGGCGCGAACGAAACGCCTCGACAAGCATCGCGCCTGAAATCATGCCCCAATACAACTCAATTGGGAGAAGCGCGGCATTGAGCGGAAGGTACACGCTGTGTGGCGTCCACTCACCGACCACCACATTGTCGCCACGGCAGCAGAAGGTGACAACCGCAAGCAGCGTCCAGACTACCATCCACGCCATAAAGCACGCCCCGCCTGGACTCTTCGATCCAACATCAAATGGAATCGTGAGAAGAAGGAGGGCATAGAAGACGGCAATCGGAACGAGAACCCGCCAGGACCAGTCGACGATGCCGTCGGCAAGGAGCACGATCGCCACACACTCAAAGACCGACGACGCAAGCATGATGACAGAAAACACAAGGGCAAACAACTCGCCAAACCGCTCCTCGCGAAGCTTCGTCCGCCACGCAACAAGCGCGTCTTCAGACTTGATCGCCATCGCGTCGACCGCGCGGTAGACCGAGTTGAGCCCAGGCGTCGGCACAAACTGCGCCACAATCTCGGCACTCAGCAACGGACGATCCTGCGTTTGCGCCTGAGACACCATTGCTACCGGTGCCAACAAGTCACCCATCGCTTCCTCCGGAAGCGTGTGGTTGATGAAGAACTGCTGCGGATTGTGTTCGGTCGAAGTAATCGGCGGGTGGGGGCCGCGCGGCGCCTCCCTGTCGGACAACGACCGCACTTGGCGAGAGGTCATGACTAGGCCGGCGACATCAACCCAACTATTGGCATCACTACTGCTCCGGCTTGCGCTGCTCTCCTCGCTCTCGTGATGACGAGCCACGGAGGATCGCGCTCGCTCGGCGGGAGCAGCCAGCAAAGGCGGGAGCGGGCGATCCAAGTCGGGACGGCGGGCAGCCAGGTCGGGATTGGCAGCCATGACAGCTTGGAAGTGGCGCGAGACAACTGATGCCAGGTGCAGTTCTGCAGCAGGCCGCAGATCGGAGTTGCCATTGATCTGGTGCCCGCATCGCTCAAACGTGCCGGTCACCAGCTTGCGCCAGAGAGCATTGTCCTCTGCGAGAGAGCGCCAGGTCGAGCAGACGCGCCGGAGGCGGACAAGCGTGGCAGTGTCAACAAACGAGAAAATGTGAAGCATGAGCTCGGGAGGGAGATCATGTACCGTGAGTCGAAGCCCGTCTCGAGTCGACGGGCCGGCCTCGTCCATTCTGGATGGCTGGAGGGCCTGGTTCGGTTGGCTGCGGCTAGCGACAGGTGACGTCGGATTTCGTCGTGCGGTGTTCTGCGGCGTGCGGGCACGCCCCGGACTGCAGCGCTACACGACATGGATCGGGAGGAGCGTGTGTTATGCAAGAGCGCTACGTACTGCAGCTGTCAAGGTCAAGAACAGCCTTAGTAGCTTGAGCGAGCGAATGGATCTCAGAGGCTAAGCGGCCTTGGCGGCAGGCCCGGGCGAGTATGTACCGCACAGCCAGTCCCAGAACCGGTATCCGCCAAAGTTGGTCTGGCGGCCGCGGATGGAGTGGTGGTGGTCGTGGTAGGCGGGCCCACCGTAGATGGGTGAGAGAAGGCGGAGCGGATGGAACGGGAGCTGGTAGCCCGAGTGGGCGTCGGCGCCGCGCATAGTGCGGAATACGATCCAGACCCAGAACTCGACAAGGTGGACCTTGCGGTAGGCAAGGACAAGAAGGACAGGGCCGGCCATGAGCGGAACAAGGATGTTGGCGAGGAACTCGAGCGGGTGCGAGACCTCGCCGGTGAGCGAAAACGTGACCACGTGCTCGTGATGCTTGCGATGGATGGCCTTGTACAGTCGCGGCACGTGGAGCGCATAATGAACCCAGTAGAAGAGCGTGTCCTCGACAACGTTGAAGAGTACAAACGCCGCGAGCGCCTCGAGCCACGACGGCATGGCATCAGCGGTGAAGAGGTGCGCCAGTAGCGGGTAGTACGCGAGTGCCAGCAGTGGCAGCATCATCTTAAAGTGATCGCCCAGAATGGTCCAGAACAGCGCCCATCGCTCGTCCGATCCAGGCTCGCGCGCCTTGCCCACTCGCACCACCTTGTATGCCTCCCACCATCCACGATCGGCGGCCACAAGGTACGGCAGGTTGCTTGCCAGCCACCCGGCCTCGTGCACCGCAAACGTGCCGAGTGTGGTGGCGAGAAACGACATGTATGTGTGCGTGCGTGGTTGTGTTGGGATGAGGTGTGTACGTGTATGTATGGGTGTTGGGTGTATGTATGTATGTATGTGTGTATGTATGCGTGTGGGAGAGGGGTGGTGGCGATAGAGGTGGGGACGAGGGCGTACACACACACGCCTGCTGCAAAGCGACAGCAGAGTCTGACAACGGAAGCAACAAGAGCGGACTAGCTATATCACGTCCACAAGGTCTATCATGCCCGCATCGTCTGGGGCATCGACCGGATTGAGAGCCGTGGAGGGTGCGACGCCGGAGCAGCTTGGGCAGCGATCGCCGCCAGGGCACTTGTCGCACGGCGAGCCTGGGCGGCAGATCGGACACGGGACGCAGCCGCAGCCGTCGTCGCAAAAAAGGGCGTGGCCGACGCGCGAGCACGGGTGAGGCTCGAGACAGACAAAGCACCAATCGTAGCCGCAGCAGCCGGAGATGTGGTGGCAACCGTGACCGGCCCAGTGCGTGACGCCGGTTCCGCACCGTGGGCAAGCCTTGGCGGTTTGGAGGATGAGGCCCATCGACGCAGCCTCGGCCGCCCGCTGGGTCTTGGACTCAAAGTCCTCACAAGTGAGCCCGGCGTGCCCCCGGTAGTACTCGTTACACTTGATGCAAAAGGCGGACTCACATGCCGGGCACTCGACTCGCCACGGCTCAACCATGGTCTCGACAACCTTGTCGTCCCAGCTCGGCTTGAAGCACATGAGGTCGCAGATCGGGCAGCAGACAAACTGCGAGCGGTCAAAGGCGTGCATGACCTGCTGACTCACAAATTTGCGGCCAAACGGAATGGAGAGCACGCCACGGGCAACCAGCGCCTCGATGACGTGGGCAGGGATGAAGGCTGTCTCGACAGGCGCTGCCATGCCGCCATCAGCCAGGCAGCCCGGGCACGCTGCCGGGAACTGGCCACTCTCCACAATGGTGTTGAGCGCCTGCTCAGCGCACTCGTCGCAGAACCCGTGCCGGCACGCGCGCCCCAGCATCCGCACCGCCACCGTGTCGGAAAAGCAGACGCAGCATGCCGAGTCGGTGTGCCGAAAGACCGCGTTCGGGTCGTCAACCAGGTCGGCGGCGGCTGACAAGCCGGCACTGTCGGCGCCGTGGTCGTCGCCGGAGAAGAACGCGCGCACTGCTGCCGCTGTCCGCGGCGACGGGTACAGCGGCGTCGGCTTGGATGGATCGTATCGCGGGGCGGTCGGATCGACCACAGGCACGTCAATGTCAAGGCGGTGCTTGTGCGCACGCTTCTTGGCCGCGATCTCGGCCTTGATGGCCTCGCGCTCAGCCTCGATGGCTTCAAGCCTGCGGCGCGCTTCGCGCTCGTGCCACCACTGCCTTGTTCGCCGCAGCCACGGAATCACGGCCAGGACTACCCACCAGAACACGCCGGTCGCTCCGAGGTAGAATACCCACCGCCAGCCGTGGCGCAAGTCATTGTCCACACACGCCCTGCTTGCCTTGTCGCAGATAAAGCCCGGTCCACAGTCGCTGCTGGCGGCGCATGCCCTGGCACAACGGCCACGCCCGGTGTGGCACCGGAAAGGCGCACAGACTGAGTCAAGCACCATAGAGCACACGGGCGCATCCTTCGCTGCCGAGCTTGCCACCGCTCGTGAAGAGAGCGGATCAGGCGATGTGCCCAGGACGTCAAGCCCGGCGGCGACCACAATGATTGTCGCCACGAACACGCTCACACCCAGGATCACACCCCTGGCTCGGGCTCCTACGCGGAGCGTGACAAACAGGGCCGCGGCAACGCCGCACAATGACAGCGCGGTGATGGTGAGCGTGCCGACGAGCCACGGCCTCGGCTCAGGACCACCCAGTGGGACACAGTCGCCGTCGACGCACGCGTGCATCGGCCAACAGTGCGCGTGCACAGAGCATGACGAAAGGCACTTTCCTCCCACGACATCGCACTTGTAGGCAGGCCCACAGCGGACGTCAAGCTCGGCGCTGCATTCGGCACTCGAAGAATTCACGCCAGCTCCCTCCAGCAACGGCAGCGGCTGCAGCGAGTGGCCGGCAAAGGCAGTCGCCCTCACGCCTGACGGCGCACGTACAGGATCGCTCACTCCGGACGAGGCCGGTGAAGCTCGGGCGCCAGCGCAGCACCAAGTCCGAGCAGCAGCAACGCCACCCGGCGGATGCGGTGGGCACGCGACAGCGAGCGCCGCGGGTTGAGGCCACCGGGCACGTCGGCACGGTATACCGCGAGCGTACGCCATGCAATCAAAGCAGCAGTCCCCCAGCGGAGCTTCGGGAACAGGTACGCGGCCAACCACAAGGCGCCTCGGGAAAGTACCGGCTGCCGCGCAGTGCACCCAAGGCCAGGTACGTGGTGACGACCGTAATCGCCAGCTTGTGCGAGAAGATAAGCATTAGCGACGGAATCAGAGCCCGAGGTGAGCGGAAGAACGCGAGCGGAGCCTGGGCGACCTCGTAGATGGTGGCGTAGTCGCTGCTAGTCGTCACGTCGCCCATCTTGTCGACGACCGAGACACCCGGCAGCTTTCGGATGGCAACGCGCATGCCGATGATCATACCCAGCGCAACCGTGCCGTAGCCGACCGAGTCCCACGCACGGAGCAGGGCCGAGACAGCGATAAACGCAAGGCATGCGGCAACAAGCACCGCAACTGTCCAGCCCGAGACTGCAAGCTCGGCGGTGGCGCTCGCCTGGCACACACCGTCGATGCACAAAGTCGAGAGGAAGCACTCGGCATCGGAGGCGCAGACGCTCTTGCACGCGGCCGCAGTCACGTCGCAGGTGAACGGAAAGCAGGCGACGGCAAAGGTGGCGGCGCATTCGACGCTTGTTGCGTTGGATGTCGCAGCACTGGGTGTGGCCACGACGACCGCGTCAGGCTCCGACAGCCAAGTTGTCGCCGCAGTGGCGAGCGACGACGCAAGCGTGACTGCCATTGTTGTCGCGGTGAGTATCGAGTCATAGAACAGAGCAAAGATGAACGAGGTCGGCAGCGCGAGCATGTTGATGCCAAACAGCGAGAAGAGAAGAGCAAGACCAAGCGCAACGACAGAAACAGCGACGAGGGCGCGAACGGAGAGCCGTGGGCCAGCGACAAAAACGAAGCAGATCGAGCCCGCTGCCGCACAAAGATTGGCGAGCAGGACGAGGACCATCGAGAACGGATAGAGCCACGATTTGGAGTGCTCGGCTTCTGGGTTTTCGGCATCAACGAGAGGGACGCAGGTCGGCCGGCCGCTGACGTCGGAGCAGACAAAGCCGGCGATGCAGTTTTCGTCACTCCCGGCGCACGAGCTGATGCATGCACCGGCCGCATACTCGCACCGCAGCGGGTAGCAGTGTGACATGGCCTGCGGCGAGCATGGAAGGCCATCCGTCGGCGGTTTGGAGGGGGCATAGGTGATGCACATGACAACGGCGATGGATACGGTGACGGCCAGGATAGCGGCACGGTGCCAGTGCCACGCCCGGACTGAGCGATTGTTGGGTCGGAACCGCAGACCCGCCACCAGGGCCAGCAGCAGCGCAAAGCCAAGCGTGACTTCAGATGGCATGGTGGTCATGAAGTCGAGCATGACCGCGCCTGGGTAGCTAAAGACGGCGAGCGCAAAAAAGGCTGCCGGAAGCCGGATCGACGAGTCATCCCAGGCATGCTGCATGTAGCTGCTAACGAGCGCGACGAGCACAAACACAGTTGGCGGCGGAATGCCAAGTGCGGCGCTAGCAATGGAGAGAACGACAGCGATAGTGAGCGGAAGAGCACGCAGACGGTAAGCGCGGGCACCAACAAGCCGAGTCGTGCAGGATGTTGCGAGTACCATAGCTGCCGATGGCAGAAGCGTGGCGACGGCGCGGGCGATGAGGCCATACGAGGCGAAGTAGGCAAACGCATCTTCGCCCAGGTCCAACGGCACCGAAGGCGACCACATAAAGTAGCGGGTTGAATACTTTTCGTACTGCGGCGGCGTGTGCACGTAGCCGACAGACGAAGCGGTGTAGGCGGTAGCAAGGAGCCAGAGGCAGGCGAAGAAGGCGTAGACCGGGACGGCGATAAAGTCGACGCTGTACAGGTATGGGCGAGCGACAAAGATGTCAACAAAAACCCACGGCCCAACAAGGGCCAACATACCAACCACGCGCGTCAGGATCACTCGCCAGGTGTAGACCGCCTGAGAGGTGAGCGAGGTTGCAGCGACGCACTCGCCGCCGACGCAGGCGAGTCCAACATCGGTGCAGTCGACATGCGAGGAGCAGCTGGCGAGACAGTGGCCAGCCCGGGTCTCACAAACAAACGGAGCACAGCTTGGATCGTAGCGTTCGACGCATGTGGCGTTGCCCAGGAGCTCGGGGGAGAGAGGCGCGACATGGACGCTGGGAGTCGGGTCGAGAAGGATCGAGACGACAAAAACGGCTGCTAGAGCGCAGGCCATCGCAGCAAAGAGGTTGGCCGGGGATCGCAACATCGGCACGCGCGGAGTGAACGAAAAGTACGAGAACACAAGTGCAACAGCCGCTACTGCGGCGTAGAGCGTCCATCGGATGCCAACAGGGTCTGTATCGGCCGGCCAGGCGTCGCGCGGCGTACACGAGCCGTGCGGCGAGCAGACGGATCCGATGTCGCAGTGACTGTTGTCAGAGCACCGCCCGAGCGGCTGCGGGGTCTCTGTAGCATACGACGTTGCGCTGCGTGTGGGAGTGGCGTGGAGAAAGGGATGGGGCGAGGTGCGTGAGTGTACTATCGATCACAGCTTCCATTGCGTGTTGCTGTCAGCGCACGTGGACGACGGCGACGTACACAACCGGGATGCCCCGTAGCATGCTCGCCCCGGAAACTGCGGTTGCACAGAGGCCCAGTAGAAGTAAGAGTAGTATGCTACGCATGTATGTGTGCGTGTGCGTGTGAGGGGTTCCTGGGTGGGAGTGGGGTGTGAGGGGTGCGAGAGGGGAGGGGGGGGAAAGGGGCGGGCTACGGGTGGTGTGCGGTTTAGGACGAGATGGCCTGGAAGAGCTCTTGGGCAAACTCAAAGATGAGCTCATTGGCAGCGATCTGGAGCTTGGCGATGATCTCGCCGTAGGTGAGGCCCTCGACGCCAAGAAGGGTGGGGGCGGCGGTGTTTGCAGCCATGGCCTTGAAGCCGTAGATAAACTCAGGGAACTCGATGCAATCGTCGCCGTCCTGGTCAAAGTTCTCGAGGAGCATGATGAACTTCTGCCGACCAACATCGTTCATCTGTAAAGTGCGGATGTGCAGGGGTGGGAGGGGAGGAAGGGGGGGGGGGAAGAGGGTGAGGGGGCAGAGAGGGGGGAAGGTGAGTCGCGGTTTTTTCCATTTCGCCTGCCCCTCCTCACCAGCGCAACCTTGAGCAGGTAACGTACACGGCCATTGAAAGGCGAGGAAAAGTCGTTGGCGGTAAGGACCGCGTCGCCGTCCTGGTCGAGAGCAGAGAAGAGCTCCCGAAGCATGGTGACGGTCTCGTCAGAGAGAATGATGAAGTCGGCGGGACTGCTCATGGTCTACAAGTATGGGTGTGTGGGAGAGGTGGTGGTGGCAGGGTGGGCGGGCAAAACTCGTGACGGGTGGCTTGTGCAGCTATGCTTCTCAGCAGGACAGCAGGCAAGCGATTTGGCAATACAAGGCACCAGAGAGGGAAGCGGCATGAGTATGGCGCGGATGGAGCGGGAGCAGATGGTTGCGGGCGGGAGCGGGCACTGGGGTCAGGTATGAGGTAGGATCGGGACGGTCAAGGGCTACGGTGCGCCGATCAGAGCAGTTTGGGAGAGAAGCGAGAGAAGTTCGGACGAAGCCGCACACATGTGGCAAGGTTGGTTGCATTGCAGTGACGGAAGTGGTGGTGATGGGGGCGCATGGAGGGGATGGCGTGATGATGATGGGCGGCTGGCGGCGCGTCATCGGACAAGTGCCGGCGAGAGGCGGCAAACGGGGGAGGGGGGGGGCGGAGGACAGTCGCAGGAGAGGCGATACACTTGATTCCACCACTCACCATGTCTGAGAGTACGTGAAGCGGGAGGGCGTGGGGAGGCGTGGCCCTCTATGGAGCGAGGGCGAGGGTGTGTTAGGGTCCATGTGCGGTTGTGTGCGGCTGGCGGGTCGTGCGACGGAGGGGATCAAGGCGGAGACGCAAAGGGGGTACTGTAGCGCAGGCACAGGGGCGCAGGACTTACCTAGGGAGCCATTGCGGCGACAATGGAGTAGCCAAGCAGCTTACTGTTGAGCAGACGCCGCTCCAGGAGTGGTCGCAGTGGATCTGGAAGCACTCGAAGGTCGCTGCGCTCCAGCTTGGGCGCTACGCATGGATTGTGGGCTCGTCGTTTGTAGTGGCCGTCGTCCCGCTCGCCATCGAGCTCGAGCGTCAGACGGCATTTGCTATGATGAACGGCTCAATGGCGCCGCCGCAGCAGCCGATGGCGTAGCTGGTCGGTAGCTATCCAACCAACCACTTTGCACGTGGCGCGCTAGCCGAGCTTGCCGCCATCGCCGGCGGCGATGTTGCCGTCAGGCTCCCCCGTCTTGCGATCCGCCAAGACGTCCATGTGTCTCGGCGTGCAGACGGCAAGACAATGTGCCTCGTCGTAGGAGCGAGGCGCAAGACGCCGAGGTGCCCAGCGGGCGAGGGCATTTCCAGAGAAAGAAAACACATCACCCCATTGAGCGAGAAACCAGACCAGGGCACACTCGGGGAGAAGCCGGAGGGGGGAGGGAGGAGGCAAGCAGGAGGGTCGGAGAAGGGAAGGCAAATGTAGGGGCTATGATCAGAAGATATTAGAGTAGAGGAGGCGCTGATGGAGCATCGAGTGAGCAAGATGGCGGTGTGGAGATCGGGACGCCTGTTGGCGTAATTGCCGTCGTCACACAAAACACGTTTGGACGATTGCATAGTTCATTCCGAGTGATTGGGAGAGGGGCGAGGAAGGGGGGAAAGTTTGGACATCACTTGACGTTCCTCCCGGCGTGTAGCGGGAAGCAGAGCAGTGGTTGCAGGAGTAGTAGCCTTTGAGGACTGCAAGAGCAGAACGGGTTCAGGTAGCGTGCGTGTGTGATCAGCAGAGGGCGACAGCAGGCGTCTTGAGAGCGGCGGAGGAGGGCAAGGTTGACGAGTTTCGACGATTTTCAACATGGCTCAGCAGTCGTCGGACACGCGTGGGCTGAGCAGAGGGCCTGTGGCGAGCAGCTCGCACGGGCTAACGGACCACCGTCGGAGTCTACTTGAGGCGCGGATGCAGGGCAAGCCCATTTCGTCGGGCATGATGGACCTTGTGCCGCGTGTGGCGTCGGCCGAGTCGGTGTCTGCAGCGGAAGCGGCTGCGGCGTCGTCGTCGCCGGTGCGGGCCAGCGGCGGGGTGCGGCCACCGTCTTTGCCCGGCGGCGGGGCTGTTCCGCTTGCGCTGCAGCAGCTGCGGTATCCTGTGGCCGGGCCAGGCGGGGCATCGTTTGGCGAGCCCGAGAAGCCCGGCGGGCCGCGTGTGACGCACCCGTCTGCGGCGAACCCGATGACGCACCCGCTGCTGCTGAGCGGGTCGAACACGAGCGCAAGCGCAAGCGCGATCAAGTCGCGCGGCAAGCGGTTTTCCAAAGAGGAGGACTGGGCGATTGTGGCTGGCGTCCGCGATTTCGGCAAGGACTGGGAGCGGATTGTCAGCGAGAAGCAGCTCAACCGGTCTGCAAAGCAGATTCGGCAGAGATTTTCTCGGATCGAGAAAGCGCAGGCGGCGGCGCAGCCGAACGAGGCGTCGCCGTCGTCACCCGGACGGAGTTCAGGGTCCAAGGGAGCGGGCTCGCGCAAGCGGTCGCGGTCGAATGGGCGCGGCGGCTCGCCGTCGTCGTCGGGCTCTGTCCCGCCCGAGGAGGACGAGCGGATGTCGAAGCGGCAGCGGCTGCGGTCGACGTCTGTTTCGGGCTCGCGCGAGCCGACCGAGGCCGAGACTGCGGCGGCGAGCGCCGCGGCAGCGGCAGCGAGCGCCCGGATTTCCGAGCTTGAAATGCAGCTCTCGCACGTTGTGCAGCAGCGAAACGAGTTTGAGTCGCGGTACAAGTCGCGGACGTCGCGAATGACGTCGCTGCTGATCGACATGCTTGTGGAGCAGACGCGGACGGCGATGTTTGAGGAGCGGCGGCGGCTGAAGCAGGCGCAGGCGCGGCTGGGATACATCACGCGCGAGCGGCACGGGCACCAGGTGGTGGAGGTGTGGCAGGACGGGCTCGAGTTTTTGGAGCTGCAGATGAAGCTTGCTCGGCTCGGTGCGCGCAAGGAGGCGCTGGAGAAGGAACGCAAGAAGCTGTCGAAGCTCAAGCACAAGAGCAAGCTCTCGACCGGGGCATCGTCTGTGCCCGGCGGAGTCAAGTCGCCGCCGGTGGTGGAGCTGAAGCCGATGGCGCTTGGGGGGATCGGTGGCGGGACGCAGGTGCTTGTGCAGGACGAGACGTCGTCGGATGCGTTCCCGGCGGGGACGCTGGTGAGCTCCGAGTCTGTGGTGCACTACGAGGAGGTGCTCCGGCTCGAGCTGCAAAAGGCCAAGAAGGAGGAGGGAGAGCTGTTCCACGCACGCGAGCGGCTCGAGGCCGAAAAGCACGTGCTCATCCGCGATCTGCGGCGAGCGCACGACGAGGACAACTCGCCGTTCAACCAGCAGCAGATTCTCAACTCGCGGTACATGCTGCTCAACTTGCTCGGCAAGGGCGGGTTCTCGGAAGTGTACAAAGCGTTTGACCTCGAGGAGCTGCGGTACGTGGCATGCAAGATTCACCAGCTCTCGGGCCACTGGTCGGATGAGAAAAAGTCCAACTACACGCGGCACGCCATCCGCGAGTACCAGATCCACCACAACCTGGGCCACCCCAACATTGTCTCGCTCTTTGACGTCTTTGAGATCGACCGCAACTCGTTCTGCACGGTCCTCGAGTACTGCGAGGGCTCGGACCTCGACGAAGTGCTCAAGCAGCGGAAGAAGCTGCCGGAGCGGGCGGCGAGGTCGATTACGGCGCAGATCATGTCTGCTCTCACGTACATTAACCGGCTGGAGCGGCCGGTCATCCACTACGACCTCAAGCCTGCGAACATTCTGTTTGACAAGTTTGGCATGGCCAAGGTGACCGACTTTGGCCTTTCCAAGATCATGGAGTCTGAGGCGTCGAACATGGAGCTGACCTCGCAGGGCGCCGGGACGTACTGGTACCTCCCACCCGAGTGCTTTGTGGTGGGACCGTCCCCACCGACAATCTCGTCCAAGGTCGACGTGTGGTCGGTGGGCGTCCTCCTCTTCCAGATGCTGTATGGGCGCAAGCCGTTTGGCAACGACCTCTCGCAGAAGAACCTGCTGAAGGACAATGTGATCATCAACGCGCGGCAGGTTGTCTTCCCGTCCAAGCCGCAGGTCTCTGAGGAGGCCAAGGCGTTCATCAAGCGCTGCCTCGAGTACTCGCAGCATGCGCGGCCCGACGTGCTTACGCTCGTCTCGGACCCGTTCCTGCGGCCGATGCGGAGCAAGCGCAAGAGCGAGAAGGGATCCGGACCGGTCCCGGCGCCGCCGTCCGAGGCCATGTCCTCGCAGGTGATGCCGTTCTCCTCGCGCCTGATGTCTGGCAGCATGCATCCGCCGTCGAGCCACGTGCTGCCGAGCCAGCACGTAGGCGGCCATGGGCCTGGCAGCGGGAGCGGCGGGCCGCCGAGCCATTTGCCGCCGATTGTCATGCCACCGCCGCCGCCGCTGCCGTCGTCGCGGCCGTCGGGAGACTAGCTGCTCGGCAGCGACAGCGGACTCGGGCCGGGCCACCAACCAGCCAACGTCGTCATCGTCCCGTCAGTTGGGCGAAAGTGAAAGTTTGGCTTGGGCGACCGAGTCGCATTGCATCCATCCATCCTCATCCATCCATCCGCAGCTCGGCTCCTCCCCCCCCCCTGTGCACTGTTGGCCACGACAGCAGACCAGCCGACACCCAACTTTCCCACGCTGTTTGTCAAGCAAGTCGTAGCTAGTTACCCTTCAACCATGTCTCCCCACCGTTCTTCGCATGTTGTGATTGTCCCGCAGTCGGGCTCGTCGTCGGACTCGTCGACGTCATCGGTCTCGGAACGGCTTGTGGTGCTCGACTCGGACGAGCCTGTGCTGTACGCGGTGGCGTCGGACGCCGACTCTGAGGCGGGCGGCTCTGAGGAGCTGAACGAGGAGGACATTATTGATGTGGAGCCGGTGTCGGGCTCGGGCAGCGCGTCGGACTCGGATGAGGACGACGAGGTTGTGGAGATTGACCTCGGCTCGGACGTTGACTCTGACGACGTGCGTGACTACATCGAGCAGCAGGCGGCGGTCGGCAACGTGGTGGCTGTCGAGCGCATTGATTCCGAGTCGGACGAGGATGAGTCAAGCTCGGACTCGGACGACCACGAGCACGACGGCGAGATTGTGGAGATTGAGATCGGGTCGGACGTCGACGAGGACGACCTCCGCGAGTTCCTCGAGCAGCAGGCTGCGACCGGCAACCTCATTGCGATGGAGGGCGAGTCGTCCGAGTCGGACGATGAGTCGGATGACGGCGAGCAGGAGCTTGTGACCATCGAGATCGGGTCGGATGTGGACGAGGACGAGCTCAACGCGTTCCTGGAGGAGCAGGTGGCGGCCGGCAACCTTGTGGCTGTGGAGGGCGAGTCGACAGACGATGATGAGACCGACTCGGAGTCGGAGTCGGGCGTGATCGAGATTGAGGTCGGGTCGGATGTCGACTCGGAGGAGATTGAGGGGCTGCTGCTTGAGCACGCGGCGGCGCGCGAGGCCGAGGATGTTGCGGCTGCGGCTTCCGGGCGGCGGACGCGCAAGCGGCGGCGTGGGTCGGACGACGCTGGTGACCTGCGGTCGCCGAAGCGCCAGTCGGCGCTCGCTGGTGCGATTGCCGACGCGATCCTGTCGTCTGTGCAGAAGCAGGCGCGTGAGGACGCGGGTGAATCGTCGTCGTCGTCGACCGAGGACGAGGACGAGTTTGACGAGGAAGTGACGCGCGGCGACCTCGAGGATCTCCGCAAGCGCAAGGAGATCCTTGTGGCGCTTGTCGAGTCTGCCGAAGCTGCGGTGTATGCCGGCCGGCGTGTGGCCAAGGCGTGCCGCAAGTCGAAGGAGGAGCTGGACATGTTCGCCATGCGGACGCTCGGCGAGCTCATCAACAACATCAACAACGAGCTGGCGGAGCCGGCCGAGTTCCTCGAGTTTGACCTTCCGGTGTACTCGGTGCGGGCGCAGGTGTTTGCGAACGAGGCTGCAGCCGCATTTGAGATGCTGATGATGACGACCGGGCCCGGCAAGGTGGCCGAGACCGTTGTCCACCTCTGCGACACGCTCGACGCCGTGGTGTACGCGCTTGAGCAGTATAACAAGTTGATCGAGGCGTGAGCAGCGGCTACAGCTACGACGACGGATCCGGCAAGCACTTCCAGTGTGGCGCAAGGACAGCAGCTACAGTGGCGATGGAGCGGAGGGCAGATGGATGCGGCGCAAGGAGAGGTGGCGACGAGCCGGACGGCCCGCTGGCCGAGGTATCGGGCCCGTCGGGCGCAGCAGCGTCGACAAGTGCAGACACGGACGCTGACATCGAGACAGAGATGGCTTCCAGGTTGTAGCCGCCCTCGAGGGCGATGACAACCTTGGCCGACGGCAGCGATGAGAGTGCATGAACCATAAACGCATACCCTTGTGGTGTGACCTCGCACTCGCCGAGCGGATCACCAACAGCAGCATCAAAGCCGGCGGAGATGAGGACGAGATCGGGATCAAACTCGGTGGCAATGGGCATGACGAGCGAGCTGAAGGCCGCCATGTACTCCGCATCGCCCGGAGCGGTATTGTGGGCCGGAGTCTCGGGTTCGTCGGGCTCGGCAGGCGCGTCGGGAGCGTCTGGGCTCATGTCGAAGACAAAGGCCTTGGGGCGAGGCCGGAAGTCGCGATGATTCCAGCCGATGTTGACCGAGTAGCCCTTACCGGCACCAAAGCCAATCGAGGTCGGTCCTCCGTAGCGAGTGCCCGGATAGAAGCGGCCGTGGTCAAAACGGTGAAGCGAGATGTAAAGCACGTCGGGAGAGTACTCAAACATGCGTTGGGTCCCGTTGCCATGGTGAACGTCCCAGTCGAGAATGAGGACACGGGAGGCTGCGCCAGACTTGAGCGCCGCAGCAGCAGCGACAGCAACGTTGTTGTAGAAACAAAAGCCCTTGGTCTCGCTTGGCTCGGCGTGGTGGCCAGGCGGACGAACGACGGCAACGCCAGCATCAAGCTCGCCAGCCAGTACGGCGTGGGTGATGGCGACAGTCGAGCCGGCGGCGACCGAGGCTGCCAGCGGCGAGAGCTCGTTAAAATAAATAGAGTCAAGCTTGCGCATGAGGAGCCGGGCCTCGCGCTGCGGCAGTGCGCTGAGACCCTGGACCTGGGCAATGTGCTCGCGAGAGTGGACGAGCGCAAGGTCGTCCTCATCGGCTTCGACGCCGGCCATGACGCGAGCCGAGTCGAGGAGCGCGTCGGCGCGGAGGCGGTCCATAACAGCGGTCAAGCGCTCAGGCCGCTCGGGATGGCCGGTGTACTTGGGCGCGTGGGCAAGCATGCGGTCGTCGTAGATGACACCAAGCGATGCATGCAGGGCACTCGGTGCGGCCGGCGGCGACGAGAGCAGCGAGAGAGGCGGCGAGGGCGGCGGTGACGGGGACGGCGGCGTGATGCCATGCATGTAGTAGTAGTAATTAACATAAGACATGATAACAGAAGGAAGGGGTATGTGGCCCCGGAAGGTGTGTGTGCGTCTGCTGGTGGGGCGTTGAGGAAGAGAAGGGTGGGTGGCGGGCTGGCACAGAAATGGCGCGAAAGTTGGCGGAATGGCATTCGCGACGAGGCTGTGCAAGTGAGAGTGGATGGTGGCGGATGATGGTGATATTTGTACTGTCTGCAGTGTGGGATGAGAGATGACCACGCGCAGGGTTGGGGCAGGGGATGTGTGAGATGACGGAGGCAGGTACTTGGGCGGCAAGGGCGAGGAGGGCGGGATGGATTGGGTTGAGATGGACGTCGATGGAGACGAGGGCATGGGATTGGAAGACAAGGCAGACCACTGCACTCTAGCCCATCATTGTATTGCTTATCGATCGTGCTTGCCTCTCTTGTTCTTCCACGCCATGGCCAGTCCATGGGCCTCGTCGTCTGGCTCGGTGGTCGGCGGCAGGGGCGGCTGGCGATGAGCAGGCCGGTGGGGGCTGTGATGGGCAAGGCCGGAGGAGGGAGGGGAGAAGTGGGTTGGAGAGTGGACTGGTAGGCATTGCCAATGATGTGGCTATCCGTATGCATGGCCTCCAATGCCCTGTCGATGGCTAGCTTGCTCTCGGTGGTGCCGGCGGTGGTCGGTCGGCGGCGGGCGGCGGTCAGCGGTCAGCAGCAGGCGGCCGGCAGCGATGCTGTTGACGGGTTGGCGTCGGCTGATGTACGTATCGGGGAACGGGAAGTGGGTGGCTATGTTTGCAGGGGTAGTGAGTATGTGGGGTGTTGGTGTGGTGGTTGTGGGTGGACAGGTTGGGGAGTGGGGGTCGGAGATGGGCCCGCGGAGGAGGGGTCAGCAGCATCGAAGGGACACAGGGCCAACAACTGGGGCCGAGCCGGCAGAACTCCGATTCTGGAATACTGCAGCTGTGGATTGGAGATTGTGCATGAACGTAGTGTGTGTATGTAGTAGAATAGTAGTGAAATCAGATTAGTCATAGCTGGTAATGAGGTTGGTGGGGGGCATGTGCGGGGTCGGGCGGTCGAGGACGTGCTCAACCGCCTAGGGCAAACAAGTCAACACGCAAGTGAGCCGAGGAAGATGGGAATGGATGACGGCGATATTTGTACTGGTGATAGTGCACGGTGAGTG
>NW_013657669.1:570669-571036 GCF_000142905.1 Thecamonas trahens ATCC 50062 | reverse complement strand
AGCCACCGGCCGTGTACATCTTCTGCATGCTCCGGCTTGTCGTCGTCGTCACGCCCTCTGCACGCGCAAGCATGGCCCCGGCCACCAGCGAGTCGTGTGCCGCAGCCAGATCTCCCTGTACAAACCGTACACGAGTCTCCACAGAGTTCGCACCAAGTTGTGACTCAACGTCGTTTGTCATGCGGGTTGGGTAACCGGAAAACGGGGTTTAGCCTAACCCTAACCCTAACCCTAACCCTAACCCTAACCCTAACCCTAACCCTAACCCTAACCCTAACCCTAACCCTAACCCTAACCCTAACCCTAACCCTAACCCTAACCCTAACCCTAACCCTAACCCTAACCCTAACCCTAACCCTAACCCTAA
>NW_013657669.1:569502-570569 GCF_000142905.1 Thecamonas trahens ATCC 50062 | reverse complement strand
CCCTAACCCAGAAGAAAAACCCTAACCCTAACCCTAACCCTAACCCTAACCCCAACCCTAACCCTAACCCTAACCCTAACCCTAACCCTAACCCTAACCCTAACCCTAACCCTAACCCTAACCCTAACCCTAACCCTAACCCTAACCCTAACCCTAACCCTAACCCTGACCCTAACCCTAACCCTAACCCTAACCCTAACCCTAACCCTAACCCTAACCCTAACCCTAACCCTAACCCTAACCCTAACCCTAACCCTAACCCTAACCCTAACCCTAATCTTATTCCTAACCCTAACCCTAACCCTAACCCTAACCCTAACCCTAACCCCTTAAACGAGTGCGGGGCATTATGTTCTGTGGTTTTATGCCTCATGGCTTGACGTATGCAGAGACATTATGTCTCGACCCTTAAGTTTCATCCGTATGCAGAGGCTTTATGCCTATGCCTCGACGAGTGCAGACATTAACCCCAGGCTTCAGGCTTTATCCCTCCCAAGTCCTCCCAAGCTCAGACATAAAGCCTGGCTGATCAGCACAACCGCTGTCGACGACCAAGTCAAGTAACGGTCACTCCACACCACACCTCTCTTTGTTTTGAGACTTGGCTTGTGACCCCTATGGCTGCCACTACCTCCGCGTCCCTTTTCTTTTTTCCCCCAGTGCCCTACAGAGCACCAACCAGCCCTCTACATCGTCTGAGCACAGGGACGAGCTTGACGGGCTTGACTTTGACGTCTTCGCTCCACCCGCTGCTGCCGCGGCCGCCAACGAGCTCACCCACCGCCCGACCGTTGGTCAGACTCGCCGGGCGTCATCGCCCGTTGTCTGCGACCGACCTACCTCGGTCCAACGGACGTTGTTTCATTCTGTCACCGTGGCAGCTCGTGACTCACGGTCAATCGTCCCTTCCGGGCTGAACGACTATCGTCCGCGCATCCCGCTCACCGAGCTCGCCATCGTTCGTCCGGATCGGTTTGAACATGTCGACATTCCGCTGGGACTGCCCGTCGTTCCGCTCTACGAGGACGACTTTGTTGATGCACTTCGCGCCTCGGTTGCTGTTCCTG
>NW_013657669.1:568391-568735 GCF_000142905.1 Thecamonas trahens ATCC 50062 | reverse complement strand
CGTGACGACACCACCTTGGACGCCTCGTCCAAGCCGGCTTACCCGAGCGCTGCGCTTGCCGCGTTTGATGGTCAGGACCGCATTGCCGCCGCCCTCAATGACATTGTCTACATCAACGTGGCGACCAAGAACAAGCGGAACGAGAACATCGTCACCGAGCCGCTCCCGCTGTCGCGTCTCGTGGTCGAGATGCTTCTTCGCATGAACGCCCGAGTCCGCCAGCTCAACATTGATGGCATTCTCGACTCACCGCTGGCACTGCCGCACTGGCGCAACCCCTCGCAGCGCCTCTCGGGCGACATTGACCGCGCTGCCCGAGCTGCTGGACTTGTCCACAACGCGCT
>NW_013657669.1:567481-568256 GCF_000142905.1 Thecamonas trahens ATCC 50062 | reverse complement strand
TGCCCTTGATGCCATCCTCAACCTTGGCATGGGTCATTCCCGCGAGACCTCGGAGGTCTTCTACTCCCGGGAGCTTCGCGGACTTACCACTGCACGGCTTGCCGTTTACCAGCATGTCCGTGAGACGGTGCTGGCTTCCCGCGACGGCGTCTTCTTCCGCCTGCTTTCGTCGGTGGCTCGCCCGACTGCCGACTCGGACGCGGACGCCTCGGTGGGTCTCAACTTTGACGCCGTCGCCACACCGTCCACCCCGTCAACCTCGTCGCGCTCAACGCGAGTCCGCCGCCAGCCCGACACCCCTGGCTCGGTCGCCCGCGCGGACTGGAACCGAGAGGACAAGGAGACGCTCGCCGATCTCTTTGCCTACATGGCCGAGCAGAACGTGCCGCCATCGCAGCATGCCGTGCGCAATTTCCTTGATCACAATTCGACCCTGCAGCTCATCGTTGGCCTCCACGAGAAGGGCTACGACAACGCTCAGATCGGCAACAAGTACCGCAATACGCGCAACGCCATTGTGAACAAGCGTACACAGCCGCAGACCCGCGCCGCTGCTGCTGCTCTCTTCCCAAAGGCATGGCTCGACGCCATTGCCACTCGCACCCCGCGTCGCCACAACCACTGATTGGTGACCCCTGCTAGCCACTTGCCTTTCAACACGACGCGTCTCGCTGTTGTTGGCACTTGGGCTTGGCTCCTTCAACCCTCACGATTTTCCATTGCCTCCTTGAGGGGAAGTAAAACACCTCTGCAAAGTCTTGCGTCCCGATGAAGT
>NW_013657669.1:562493-567265 GCF_000142905.1 Thecamonas trahens ATCC 50062 | reverse complement strand
AAATCGGCATAATGCCCGGGCATAGGGTTTATGTCTCTAAGTTCTTCAGTTCTCAGGCTTTAAGGCTTTAGTTCTGGCCTCAGACATTAAGCCCGGCATTAACCCTATGCCTCCCAGACCTCGGAGCTAATGCCGCTCTTCGAGGCTTTAGCTCCCATGGGAGAACTAATTGGCTCATTTGAGGCATTAGCTCTGCCGGGTCAGGCCTTGAGGCCTCAGCCAGGCATAATGCCTGAAGCCTCGGGAACTCAGGCATTAGCTTTCTGAAGCCTGAAGCCTCACCCTCCGCCAGACCACGGACCCCTCCCCCCCTAAAGCCTCACCCCCGGCACCGACCCCAAGCTGCACCTAACCCTAACCCTAGCTGATGCCTCGTCAACCCTAGCTGATGCCTCATCAACCCTAGCCCCACTCCATTCCTCCCCACCGACCACCACTCACTCCACTTGCCACTCACTGGCCTCCTTGCCACCCCTTCGCATCCCATCCATGACCCACATCTACATTTCGCACCCACCCGACCATACTCATTCTCCACCGCACCATGCGCATTGCTGTGCACGGGCCTGAATTGATTGTTTGATGCTGATTCACAATCTTCGTCCCCCCATTGACACTTGCCGGTGTCACTCGTTCGACCGAGTGGCATGTGCGGGTTGATGGTTGACATGAATGTCATTCAACATTTTCATGATTCGCCTCTTGTCACTCGTTCGATTGTTTGACATTCAATTGATTGTCATTTATCATTGTCAATTGATCATTCGATTCTTTCTGTTTCTGTTCTTGTTGGCTGACCATGTTCCTTGCTCTTTGGCGTTCATGGTGTCGCAGGCTGTGATGTTGCTATTGTCTGCCCTTATGCTTTGCTTTGGTTGCTATTGCCTGTTATGGTTGACCGTAATCGACATGCATCCTAATTGATCATTGCCTTTGCTCTTGTTGTTGCTTTTGATCATTTTTCGTCATGCTTCAACTGTTCTTGATTCTCCTATTTTCATTGACCTTGACTTCCACATCCACCATCGGGCCTTGCTCACTACACTATCGATTCTCATCTTTGTTGTCGTTTGTCATTGTCAGTAGTTTTGCATGCAATGTATTTTGTGTTGACCCTGTTGTGTCGTGGTCATGGTTGATCTGCTGATCTGAACGATCAACCGCGCTCTGCCTCATCGACCTCAACGTCACCCGAGTTCATCCCATTGCCTGCCAGCCTTACTCAGACCCTGTTGGTTTTCTCATATGTGTGTTGCAAATGCTATGTATGATCTGTGGTTGTTGTTGTGGTCGTCATTGCCTCGTTTGATGCTGGTTCCGGCTTTTCTTCAATTAATTCAACGTTCAACTCAATTAACGTCCGCCGCCTTCCCTCTGCCGGCCAAGTACCCGCCGCCCCTATCGCCCACACCCCACACACACCCATCAGCCGTATCATGCTCACCTTCATCAATGCTCAAGCCCAATCGCCATACCTACTACCATTTCGCCCGTCACGACCCCACGTCACGATCCCCCTCATCCCCCCCTACCATACTCATTACCACCCGTCACCACAAACGACCACCCCCACCCCCTACCCCACCACCATCACTATCATCCTAGCCACAGTCCCCACCCTCATTCCGTGGCCATCGCCACCACCATCCCATCGCGCACTTGGCTTCCTCTTCCTCCTCCTCCTCCTCCTCTCCTTACTCCAGCTCAGCCGCATCCTTATTCCCGACCTCGACACCCACAACTCTCAACCATCATATGCCTTACTGCCCATCCACCAACCAACTGCAATCTCAAGCCACCCAGCCCCCATCCCACCCCTCAGCTGCCCCTGCCTCGCCGACCACCAGCCGCCAGCCGCCTCCCTCTTGCCCGACCAGCCCACCTTCATCACCACGTAGCTCCCACCCACTGCCAGCTACACAACCCGCGACGACACCCAAGGTCATCACACATCCCACACTATCTCCAGTATCAATATCGCTGTCATCGATACCCATCTTCCTCGGCTCATTTCCGCGTCGACTTGTTTTGCCTAGGTGCTTGAGCACGTCCTCGACCGCCCGACCCCGCACACAACCCCCACCAACCTCATTGCAAGATATGGCCATTCGGATTTCACTACTACTCTACGACATGCCCACACTACCCCCTTGCACAGTCTCCAATCCACAGCTGCTGTATTCCAGAATCCGAGTTCTGCCACCTGAGGCCCAACTTGTCGTCCTGGTGTCGTTTCGATGCTGCTGACTCCCCCTTCTCAGGCCCATCTCCGACCCCCACTCCCCACCATCTCCACCCACAACCACCACATCCACACCGCACATACCCACTATCCCTGAAAACATAGCCAACCACTTCCTACCCGCCGATACGCACATCAGCCGATACCATCCCGTCAACAGCACCGCTGCCGACCGCCGGCTGCTCGCCGTCGACCGCCGCCCGCCGCCGACCGACCACCGCCGGCACCACCGAGAGCAAGCTAGCCATCGTCAGGGCATTGAAAGCGAAGCATCCGAATAGCCACAACATTGTCAATGACTACCAGTCTGTTTCTCCTTTCCCTCATCCGGCCTTGCCCCCCGCCGGCCTGCTCATCGCCAGCCGGCTCTGCTGCGACCCGAGGCGGTGGCCGGGGCTGTGGCTGAGGCTGCGACTGGTGAGCAGAGATAGGGAGATGGAGCGGGATATGACGTGAGAGAGGGATGGATGCAGCATGTATGACTGGAAAGACGGCCGCTGTAGATGACCATCACCACCGGATCGCTGCCGGGCGGGCCCTAGTGAGCAGCACCCAAACAAGCGGACAGGCGAGGTCAAGGTCAAGGCTCAGGTGGAGGGTGGAGGCGATAGCTCGGGATCAGAAGTGCGAGCTAGGGCTGGAGAGCAAGTACAAAGGGTGCAAAGACAGTTGACCTGGTGCGATTGATTGTCGCCGATGTCGTCATCGCCATCCCGCCCGCCGGTTCACCCGCTCACACTTTACCCGCCATCGACGGCGGCCACGACGCGTAGAGCTCGTCTGCATGCTCACGGGACGCGCCGGGGAATCCGGAGGCAATAAACTCGCCGAGGTCTTCTGGCGCCATCAACACTCCTGACTCAACCGGCGGGACATTAACCCATGTCCAACTCGGTGCCATCGCCGAGTGGATCCCGAGTGTTAGCGCCTGGTTGAGCACGCCGTCAAAGTGGTCGCGGTTGACAAACGAGATGGGGACTGTGTTGTCGCCGTGGTAGTCATAAATCTTGATCATGACTCCGCCCCGCGCATTGGTCAACTGCGAGAAGATGCAGACGTCAGTCGTCACCTTCTCCTCCAGCCCAAACGAGGCCACAGGGAGCACGTCGATGACAACCGTGCCTGGTGTGATGTGGATGAGGTTGGTGAGCCCGGCCCCAGAGACCGCTACAACAATTGTGGCGGCGGCCAACTTGTCGACAACCTCGGCATGGCTCGCAATCTCAAACTGGATAGTGTCGACCTCCAGGCCGCGCCCACGGGCCCAGTCGAGAATCTCGTGCGGGTTGGCCCATGCCCGCTTGCGAACCCGCTCCACGAGGAGAAGCCGCGGTACATCCTTGCTCTTGAGAGCATCGTCGATGGAGATCGTTGGGAGTGGACGGTCGACGCCAAGCTGGAGATTGTACCACCGGACAAAGTGGCCGAGGAGGATGATTGACCGCGGCTCGATGACCCGCGAGTTGGCGTCGAGAAGCGTCGACGCTCCTATCACAATCCGACGATACACAACGTTGTCGGCGGTCATCAGCTCTTGTCCTCCTCCGAGAAGCTCCGCAAAGTCGACGTCGCCGACTGGCGTGAGTGGGACCGGCAAGGCGAGGACAACCTTGTCACGGGCGATGTCGCATGCACGCGGATTCTCGGCACTGCAAGTGATGAGGCCCTCATCTACAAGGGTCGCCATCGTTCCAAACGTCCGGATGAGCCTGTTGTGGAAGGTGTGCCAGAAGTTACCAGACCACATGTCGTGGATGACAACGACAACCCGATCGTCGTACACAAGGCTGTCAGGCGGCGAATCAGCTACTCTGTTCGCGTACACCTCCAGAAGCTTCGGCCACCCATACCCGAGTGTCCGACCAAGCATTTGCGCCTCTTTGTCCGCACTGCCGCCAACTCCAGTAAAGACCGTAAAGTGCGGATGTGTGTCTGCCTCGCCGACCTCCATGCTCATCTTGCGCGGCAACGTACTCGATGCGTTGCGCAGCTGGCACTGGCTCCCAGAGTACACAGGCGCGCCGTCATCCATACCTGGAGGCAGCTTCAGTGCACAACATTGGATCGCCGCGCTGACGGACATCGGTTCGTCCCCTGCATACGGTGACACAAGCTGCGCAGTGGTTGCGTCTTTGACATACGGATCGACCGCGGCGGGAAACCTAGTCTCGCGGACGTACGTCTTGCTCAACTCGCCCGCCACCCACTCGGAAGCCCCCGCACACGCTACCGCGTTGAGACCAGGATAGCAGTTCCAGCATCCTCCACGTGGATCAAAGAATCGGTGGACTCGAGCTGCGCTGAGTGGGCTGTGGGTGAGGCTTCCTTCACCCCGTCGAGCTTGTCGGTGGTTATGAAGCGCTGGCCTCACCTTGTCTTCTGTCTGCTTCATGTACGGCAAGAAGACAACGTGGACCACTGCCACGAGCACCACTACCACCACAACAGCCTTTCTCAACGCTAGTGTTCTCAACGACATTTCCCCTCCCTTCTCCATACACGGAGCCTACGGTGGTGGGTGGTGGGGGGG
>NW_013657669.1:557515-562239 GCF_000142905.1 Thecamonas trahens ATCC 50062 | reverse complement strand
CTTCTCCATACGCGGAGCCTACGGTGGTGGTGGTGGTGGTGGGGGGGGGGGTGAAGTCTTGCGCTGTTGGCGTTGGCGCCACAACTCCCTCCCTCGTTCCGTGAGCACTCCCCCCACCCTCCCTCCGATAGCCTCATCCCATCATCTTACTCCACGCCACCTGCGCCATCGACGGCAACGCCCGCGCTTCTTCGCACGGAAGTGTGGTCCGTGCCAAGTACATGTGGTACACGTTGTACGCGTGAACAAACGACGACGAGAGCGAGAAGACATGCCACCAGTTGTGCGACGCGCCCAAAAGGTCGAACCGGCCGGGCCACCATCGCTCCGGGATCCGATAAAAGTACACCACTGCGCCGAGACCGAGCAAGCCGTACATGACCACGAGCCAAAGGAGCGACACTGAGACGTGCGGCACCATCGGGAGCTCAAACAGCGCGTGCACCGCAGGCACCACGCCTGACGACGCAAACGCGGCAAACAACAGGGTCCGGAACCTCCGCCATGGCTTGGTATAGAGGATCGAGAACTGCAGTGCCACCACCGTCACGCTGCCCAACACAAGATTGCTGAGCGTGTACAACTGCTGCAGCCCAGGCGAGCAGTGGTAGCCGTAGTATACGCCGGGCATGATCGAGGTCATGATGATGAGCACAATGCCGCTGTAGTCGAGCCGCGAGCACATGATCAGCGCCGCGTGCGAGTGGCAGAGAAAGGTGTGAAAGACAACCGATGCCGTGTACGCTGCCCCGCACCCGCACACAAACACCAGAAACGGCGCTTGCTCCAGCCATGCCTCGCTCGCCAGCTCGGCTCTTCCGCTCAGCACCCAGACGACGAGCGCCACAAACACCGGCACGCCCACAAGATGGCTCCAAATGTTGGCCACCTCATTGTGTCTCTCAACCATGGACCACGTACACTCGGCAAGGCTGTAGTCCACCCGGTACCCGCTGCGGATGTACTTGTTGTCCTGCATCCATGTCGGCACCTCCTCAAACCGCGCCAGCCGCCGCTGCTGGCTTGGCTTGCCCTGGCCTCTGCCCGCCGCACCTGAGTCGCCACTGTGCAAGCCAGCCGACTTGCTCGCCTGTGGCCCACCTCGTGTTCCCTCTCCAGCAGCACATCCTCCTGCCCCTCCCCTCGCCCGAAGTCCCTGTACTGCTCCGTCTATGGTTGCCATGTCGAGCGTCAGGTGTCTACGGCACACAATCGTTATTCACTACATTCCTGCGCTGCGCACAAGGTCGGCGTAGCCGCCGGTCGGCGCTGCTCCTGCTGATGCTCCCGCCGCTCCGGCTTGGCCACTGCTGGCCTTGGCCTTTCCACCACCCGTGACCTTCCGCGGCGCGGGCTTGGGCACGCCGAGACCCTCGAACAGCGGATCGCGGGCAGCCGCGGCGGCGGAGCGGTCGCCGTCCCACGCAAAGTCCGAGAGCAGGTCGAGCAGGTCATCGGCCTCGTCCTCATCGTCGGGCATGTGATCCTCGTACGTGTTGAGGGCGAGATACAGCTCATCGGCCGTGTGCTTGCGGAGCTTGGCGTACGGGTGTGCCAGGAATGAGAGGAGCACCTTGAGCGCACCGACCGCCACCTGGCGCCCGTACATGAGCATGCTGCCCAGAACCTTGGCGCCCGCCATGAGCTTGTGCACATCCCGCGAGCCGCGAAGCTCGGTCTGGACTGCGCCCAGTAGCTCGCCAGCCGCACTCGCCTGTGTCTCCATCACGCCCGCCGCAAACAGCGCGTCAAGGGTCTTGAGGGTGGGAACCACAACCCGCGAGTCGCCCGAGTGTCCGCGAAGCGTGGCGAGGAGGAGCTCAACCACCCGCTGAGCCGCACTGTCCGAGCCGCGAGCCATGCCCAAAAGCGCCCGCGACGCCTCGTGTGCCACAGACTGCGCAAGATCGCCAACAGACACCACAAGCCCACTCATCGCCTCGCGGCAAAGCGTTGGCTCGCCGAGCAGGAGGGGGACGAGCACTCCAAAGCTGGCGTCTTCGCCGGCGAGTGCCACGCCGCTCGCAAACTCATCCGCCCACACCATGCACGGCACGTCCATAGCCACGATCCGGAAGAGCGTCGCCGTCGCAAGCTCGCGAACACGGTCGATCTTCTCCAGCGCCTGCCGTGCAATACGAGCCACAGCCCGCCCCGCCACCGCCTCGTTCCAAGCCGAGTTGGGGAACGCGGCGCCGTGAGACGCGCCGGCCGCCACCGCCTCGGCCACCGCCGCCACGCCGCGCATTGCCTCCATGCGCACCCACGAGCCGACGTCACCGTCCTCGGTCCGCGTGTAGTCGTCGAGCGCACCCACAAGCGCGCTCACTGTCTGCCGCCCATACTCAATCGCCACCTCGTCGCCGCTCAGCGCCGCTGCCACCAACTCGGTCGTGACAACGAGCGTGACCAGCGATTTGGTCGCTTCGCGTCGAGCCGGAGGCGCTCCGCTCTGCATCAGATCCAGCAGCACTCCGAGTGGTGCCCACAGCGGCGAGTTCGCTCCGCCGCGCGCATCGCTGCTCGCATATGGCAGCGCGCCCAGCGCGCCCACAAACGCAGACGCAATCGGCTCCGGATTCGTCCTGGCAGACCGCGCCACCCGCTCGGCGACCCGTGCCAGACTCAGCTCGCCGTCTTCGGCCATCAAATGAACTTGGCCAAACGCCGACAGCGCCGCCTTGGCGTCCTCCACGGCCTCGGGAGCGCGGAACGAGGCCAGCACAAACTCGAGGACAATTGCCCGGTCATCATCGCTCAAAGCCAGTCCTGCACTCGAGACCAGTGAGACGAGCTCGAGCATGCCCTTTCGGGTCAGCACGCCGGCGACACCCTTGAACTTGCGTGCGGCGTCGTACTCGGGAATGAGCGCAACCAGAGCACTGACATCGCACGCCCCATCGAGCCCATCCACCGCTGCAGCATGGAGGACGTGACCGAGCGCCAACAGCGCACCGTGGCGGATGCTCACCGCCCGCGCCCGTGCGGCTTCCAGCCACTGCGGTACCGCCGTCGTCAGGATCTGCTCCGAGACGAGGTCAAAGATTGAGGCCAGCGCCTTGGCAGCCAAGCTGCGAATGCCCGCGTCCCAGTGGCTCGTCTTACTCATTAGAGTCACAAAGACCGCCTCGGCATACTCGGCGTACGACGCCACAAACCGCGAGAGCTCAAACGCGCCGGCGAGACCGCCGACCGCAAAAAGTCGACCGTCGTGATGATCTCGATCCCGTGCGGGATGGCCCGTCCACCGAGCCGGCCCACCAGCTCCTGCAGCGCAGCTGCACCTGCCCGCCGGCAGTTGACCTCGCGGTCCGTGAGCGCGGTAACCACAAGGCCTTGTGCCAGCGACAGCGAGACTGGCTGCAGCACCGCCGCGTCGTACGCCCGTGCAAACGCCCAGCACACGTAGCACGCCGCGTCGCGAATGTTGGCTCCAACCGCACGAGTCCCGATCATGACGTCGTACGCCAGTGCCTCGAGCACACGCTTCACCACCACGCTCAAGTGGCCCGGCAGCAGAAGGCCGCGCCGCGCAAGCTCGGCCAGCGCAAGGCACGCGCCATGCCACGCCGTCTCGGGCTGGACCGGTGAGAGGAGGCCCACAATGTTGTCCACAACCTCGGCCGCAAACTCGGATGGAAGACGCTCACAGATCCGCCCAAGCCCCGCCGCTGCGCTCCACCGCACGTTGTTCTCGCGCGCCGAGAGCCCCTGCAACAGCACGTGAACAATCGGGTCGATGTTCTCGTCAACTTCGTCGTCATCGTCGCTCTCATACTCAGAGTCTGAGTACGAATTGGTGCCGATGTCTCCCGCCGCTGCCGCCGCCGACGGGCTCTCGGCGCGAGCGGCTTTGCCGGCAAGCGCGGCCGCCACCGCCGCGCGCCCTCCCCGCTGGTACCGCCAAGCCGGCACTGTGGGCTTGAGGTATGTGAGGCCAAGCCGCTCAACCAGCCGGACCGAGCGGTCGCGCACAAGCATCGATGATGCGCTGCTAGCAATGCTCAGAGCCAGCGGGAGAACCTGGCCCACCAGCGGGAGCAGATCCGCGCGCGCGCCGCGCTTAAACGTCTCGATCAGCGCCAGGAGCACGCCTGGCACGCTCTGGCCATGTCCGTCTGCGCTCTGCAATTTGCTCATTGCCCATCCTACAAATGCAGCGAGATAGTTGGTGACGAGGTCGCGCCGGGCAAGCATCGCCGCTACCAGCAGAGCCGCGGCCTCGGACGCCCGCGACGCATCGGCCAGGTACGTCTTGGCCAGTGCCAGCAAGTCATCCACAAGCGAGCCGTGCGAGTCAATCGACTCAAGGCCAAACGGGACCATGATGACAATCGACGCCCAGAGGAGGCACACATACCGCGCTGCCCATCGATCCGGATCCGTCGGGTCGAGGCCATGCAGGAGCGCAAGGACAGGCTCGACGTCCTTGGGCGCGTGCGGGAAGAATCGGGCAACAGTTGCCACGCCACGAACCTTGGCAAAGCAGTAAATGATGAACAGCGCGGCTTGGACGTGCTCAGCGTCGGCCAGGGCCGCACCATCATTGCGCCCCGCGCCAGCAAGTGCCTCCTCCAGACTCACAAACAGCGGCGGCAGCAGCGATCCAAGATGCGGGTCTAGTAGCTGCGGCTGCTCCAGGTACTTGTCCAGCTACATACCCGCCACAGTACCAACCTCCTTGTTCTGCATGAGTCTCTGTCTGGCTATGCCCAGAGGGGAGA